>NC_056739.1:1537497815-1537655315 GCF_019279795.1 Protopterus annectens | reverse complement strand
GAGTCTTTCACATTTAAGTCCTCATATATTTTTGGGAATTATTCTATTTTGGCAACAGTACCTCTGAACTATAGACCTTGATTTATACAGAAACCACCAGAGTTTTCCACAAGAACAGGGTGTCTGATAAAAAATTCCTTCTTTATGTCTGAAGTGTTCTTTGAAATCTCTTTTATCTGGACTATACAGTTTTCATTTTTTTCCCTAAACGTAAAATAATGGTAAATAATTCTGCATGCAGTGGATGAGGCAAACAAATTAGTCTTAATCGCTGCTTATATATTATATGAAATAAAGTCTGGTCATGAACGTATTTCTCCAGTTGACTGATTACTGTATGATTTACTTTTATGATAAACATATTAAGACTGACTGGTGGTTAGGGCTCACTCCAAGAGGTCAGTAGTCATCTTTGTAGCCATCTTCAAAAAGTGTTTTTGTGAGCGTGTTACCTCTATGTCCATTCAAACATCCTCTAAGCCCTAAACAGTTGCACATCTTGTAGCTAGTTGTGATATATCAATGGCAGAAGGACTGTATACTGAAAGGACTAATAGTGTGCCAAGACTGTTGCACTGGGGATTGTGCAATTACTACAATACTGAAGTAGCTTAAAAACACTGGAAACATGAGCCACAAAGCATCATAGAAACTGATGATGTTTATAATACATGGGATCACCCATTACCAAGAGTTCAAAAACTGATGTGAGAAAACCAGATATAGTATTCCATGAAAAAAAGACAAAAATAGCTCTGATCATTGAAATCGTTACACCCAGTGATTACAGCGTCTTACGTACAGAGAGACACAAAGTCATAAAATACCTAGGTTTGCAGGCAGAAACCAGGGCAATGTGGAAGAAATATACACAGACAGTTCCAGTAGTAGTAGGAGGAACAGGTCTTATAAAAGACCTATCAAAAGAGGGTTGGGGATGGTGGCTTAATGGTTAAGGTGTTTGCCTTATAAACACAAGGTGCAGGGTTTGAGTCTCATAAGGCATAATTGGCTAGGTTTAAAATGGCTCGCAAGGGCAGTTAGCTTAGTACTAATCTATGAACCTATGAAAAAAGAATTTACAAATCCACTGCCAATCACAAGCGGACCGGAGTTCCGCTGTGGCAACCCCTAACTGGGAAAAGCCAAAAGACAAAGAAGAAGAAGAAGACTTACATATGTTACTTATACATATAACTCCGTACAAATTGCAGAAGGAGTCATTGCTGGGCACATTGTGGGTGCTGTGAAGGGCACTTCTGCCTAACATCAAAGATTGAAACAATACTGATTTCATGAAGTTTAATCATACTTCAACTTAAGAATGGCTGCATTCCTGTCATGGTATTAGAAACTCAAAAGACTTGGAGAAATTAAAAAAGCATGAAACCACATAAATGTACCAAAGGCAGTAAGTCTTTCAAATGGGCCATAAAACTAAAACAGCATCAAGCCATTCATGTGAGAGAAACAGGAATGGAAATCAAACCATTAGCAGATTAAAATCAGGCAGCAAATGAATGTGCCAAAAACAAAAGAAAGAATATAAGGTGAAGGATCAGATGAAAAGACAAGAAATGTGGAAAATGCATAAATATAGTTGCAAGTATAGAAAACTTCTGGAAGAACCTAATATTGATCAGGAATGAATGCAATAATGGTTAAGGAGAGGTGAATTCAGACCAAAAGATGAAAGGTTAATATTGGCTGCACAAGACAGTGGGCTACGTACACGTCGATTTACAAAGTCCATTAACATGTGGGAGAAACAGACAGATGCAGGTTTTGTAAAACAGAGTTGGAAACTGTCACACACCTAATTGCTAATGGCAGAAGGACTGTATACTGAAAGGCATAATAATGTGGCAAGACTGCTGCACTGGGGATTGTGCAAACATTATGGTACTGAAGTGGCTGAAAAACATTGGAAACATGAGCCACAAAGCATCAGAGAAAATGAAGTTGCATCACATGGGATCATCCATTGCAAACAGTTCAAAAATAGATGCTAGAAAATCGGGTATAGTGGTCCAGGAAAAGAAGACACAAGTAGCATTTATCATTGAAATCGCCACACCCAGTGACTACAGTGTCCTGCGTACAGAGACACACAAAGTCATAAAATATCAGGGTCTGCAAGCAGAAACTAGAGCAATGTGGAAGAAGGAAACCCAGACAGTTCCGATAGAAGTAGGAGCAATGGGTCTTATAGAAAAGAGTCTACAATCATATTTAGATACGCTACCAATACACAAAACTCCTTACGAATTACAGGAGGAGTCATTACTGGGCACATTGCTGGTGCTGTGAAGAGCACTTTTGGCTGACATTAAGGAGTGAAACATTACTAATTTCATGAACTTTAATCGTACTTTGCTAATTTCATGAACTTTAGTCGTACTATGTCTTAGGAATGGGGTCCATTCCCATCATGGTATTAGAAACCCAAAAGATCTGGAGAAATTAAAAAAGGGAGAAACAGTTCTAATAGCATTAGGAGCAACGGGTCTTGTAAAAAAGAATCTATAGTCATATTTAGAGATATGTTACCAATACATGTAGCTCCATACGAATTGCAGAAGGAGTCATTACTGGGCACATTGTGGGTGCT
Organism: Protopterus annectens; assembly: GCF_019279795.1. Classification (NCBI taxonomy): domain Eukaryota; kingdom Metazoa; phylum Chordata; order Ceratodontiformes; family Protopteridae; genus Protopterus; species Protopterus annectens. The sequence continues at coordinate 1,537,652,704 of NC_056739.1, read as the reverse complement.
GCGAAGAACACTTCTGGCTGACATCACAGATTGAAACAACACTAACTTCATGAACTTTAATCATATTTTGAATTAGGAAAGGGGTCCATTTCCATCATGGTATTAGAAACCCAAAAGACTTGGAGAAAATAAAAAAAAGAGAAAACATTAGAGACTGGCTTTGCAGTCTAGAGGCAAATCAATATTTGCACTGGCTGCCTTATAGGCACACTGCAGAGCACCTACTGATTGTGGGAGTTATGGCTACATTGGTTTGCACTGTCCCATTCATCTAAAACATTTCTGCAGTAATGATACTCTTGATGAATGCAGTACAGCTACATGACTACACGCACAATGACTATAAACATTTAAATTATGAAATCATTGCTCTAGGACAGGCTCCCTGTTTCATTCCTGCTGTTACTGCATATGTTACAGTTTTCTGGTCCCTGTATATAGTTCTGTATCACTTACTGATGTTTGGGTAACCAGTTGTTTTTACATTGCAAAGTTTAACTCTCCATGTCAATGCATTCTTTATTACTCTCTTTATAGATGGAGGTATAGCATACTGCTTGAGTTAAATAGCAGCATGCTTTCCATTTTATATAGGTTGGTTTAGATTTTCAGGACTCCTGTAGCCTTTTCCAAGAGATTTTGTTAGTAAACTAACACTGTTTCCCATATCCTGGGTACCCCCCCGAACCAAAAAGAAAAGAATAAAATAGGTTGTAGAGACACCATCTAATGACTGTACCTCAAGACTGTCTTCATGAGCCAGCAGAAATACTTGAATATTGCAAAAAGAACAGGCAGGAGTCTAAATGTCTACCACAAGCTGATACCCAACCATGGCTTCTTGCAACAATGGGTCTATTCTTTGAAGCTATACTGTTATAGAGAATACATTCACATAAGTCTGTTACACAGATACATACCCACAAAGCATTGCCACAGACACATACCCACAAAGCATTGCCATAGATACACACCCACAAAGCATTGCCACAGATACACACCCACAAAGCATTGCCACATGTACACACCCACAAAGCATTGCCACAGATACACACCCACAAAGCATTGCCAACATCACTCTTGTTCAATGATGTTTTGCTACCGTGCCTCTCTGCTTCATCTCTGCATTTATAACACTTGAATGTGTGTACCCTGTTCTGTTTTATGTTTTAAATAAATAAACTGAATTGGAAAACAATGGAAAAAGTGTCTGACTCTGCTGCTGTACTGCTTTTCAAAAGGAATGCTTGTTCGCACTGGACACTGATATTTTTACCCCCTTACATTAATGTCATTCTGATGAGCAAAGCTTTGGTCTCACGATCCACACCACTACTGTTAATTTATATGTGATGATATGGCCTTTACATCCACACCACAAGCACCAAATAATATGCAAGGGGAGGCTGACCTTAAGAACATATGGTAAATGCACACGGCTGCCACTAGTAATGGTCAACACATGCCACTGCCAGTTAAGCCTTACACTGAACATGTGTATAGCAGAGTTAAAGTTACTGAATCCCAAGGCTCTCATTCACCTTGCTGCCAGCCCAATGCAATCTTACCAATAGTAAATGAAACCTGTCCAGGATTATTCTGTACAGACAGACAGACAGACAGACAGACAGACACACACACACACACACACACACACACACACACACACACACACACACACACACACAATGTTTTCCAGTAATTAATGATACCTCTCGAATACCAACATCCCCTTCCCTAACTTCACAGTAACATACTGCCACAAATTAGGTTAGTATGGCACACCAAGATCACAATCATTGTTCACCTTTAAAATAGCCCGCCATTAAATATTTGTATTGTAGCAATAGCTTTAATAAGTAATAAACCATTATAGTAATAAATATATAAAAAAACACCATACACAAGCTTTTGAAATTAAACATCTTGAATAAAAATTAAGTCATTAAGTCATGTGTATGGCAAAATTAAATAATTGCACAAAAAAATGCAATAAATAAGTATGTAAATGTCTGGAGGAAATGTATTGATATTTTTCAATGCTAGGAGCTTATGTTCAATCTGATAAATGCAGCCTTGTATGTCTGGCAGGTTTCAGTATCTTGACTCCAAACCTCTAGTACAGCTATTTCTTTAGTTCTACAGAAATAATGTTTAATAATTATTGTTGAAATGCAGGCCTAAATCCATTTTCAGCCTTAAATGAAATTTCGTAATAACTGCATTAAGTAATGTTTTGAATATGCATGAATACTTCATCAAGAAGGATCATAAAAGTCATAAACTGCAAGCAGCGCAGCGGCTCAGTAGTTAGGCTGTCTGTCTTAGCTCCAGGGCCTAGAAGTAATTTCTTAGCTGGATCACTTTGTGTGGAACTGTGCATGTTCTGCCCTGTGTCTGTGGGTTTTCTACAAGATTGGTTATAAAGCCCGTAAAATTAAACAATCAAGCTTCTTCTGGGCAGCATGAAAATGACACCTGTGATAAAAAGGTAATGTTTGTATGTTTGGTGACAAGGAGCATGGTCATCCTGCAGCCTGAGATGCCCATGGCTACAGCATTTTTTCTGCATGTCCACACAGCAAATCACACTTAGCTGCTGATCAGTGTGACAGAAAACTCTCATCTATTTTCAGTGGGTTTTGCACCACAATTGAAAGTGATTTGAAGGAGGCAGAAAACTGTGAGGCTAACCTGCAGACTGGTGTAACCAGCTGTGACCCTGCAGAAAGAAAATCTGAAACTTCATGAGAATAGCTACTTGTACTATGCCGATATACAGACAGAGGGAGAAAGGGGAAGGGAGGGACAGCAAGAGAGATGAACAGCAAGGTATACTTGAATTGTATCTTTAAGTATTCATCTACTACTCTGGCAGAATGACTAGTATCAGCACAAACAAATATGACACTGTCATTGTCCATGTTGGTGTGAATGACCTGAGACGTACCTCCCTGGACTACATGAAAAGAGACATGGAGGAGCTCTCCGAGCTTGTATCCCAGGCAGGTATGACCCTAACCCTGAGTAGCATCCTGCCATCACCCAGAATGACACCACAGTACAAGGACAAAATGATTGACTTCAACAATTGGCTAAGCTTCTGGTGTCATTCTAAGGGGATCCAGTATTTGTCTGCCTGGAACGACATGATCGACAGACCCCAATGCTTTGCCAGAGATGGCCTGCACCTGTCACCCTTAGGATTATGGATACTGGTTAAGGCTTTTGCCACCCCTATAGTGCCTTTTTTAGGCAAGGTTCAAATGACAAATTCACCACCCTAACAGGTACAAGCAAGCAAAATCTGAGGGTAATGCTTTTCACTGCTAGAAGTCTAAACCTCAAAATGCACTCACTCGAGGCAGTCCTTAAAATGGAGAACACTGACATCTGTGCAGTGACAGAGACCTGGTTCAAAGCTCCAGAGAACACCCCTGCATTACCAGGCTACAATTCATACCACACCTTTCAGCCACCTAACCCAGAATGAAGCACTAAAGGTGGAGGCGTGTCCACATTCATTAAGGATATCCACACCTCCAGGCTAGTTGCACAGCATAATGCATCCGAGATTATCCAAGTGCAACTAACTCTGGGCAAGACCGCAATCCAAATTGTACCTTGCTACAGACCCTCCACCATGCCCCAAGATTCCCACTCCTCATATCTTGATACACTGGAAAGTATTAGGGTACAACCCAACACCCTAATAATGGATGATTTCAACTACCCCACCATTAACTGGGAAAAACTAGTTATGTACCAACTCTTTTGCTCAACGTTTTCTAGAATTCATAAATTCCAATGCCTTGAATCAACTTATTCACACCCCCCATCAGGGGCACCAATATCCTAGACCTGGTCATTACCAACATGGGAAACCGGTGTTCCACACAAGAGGTCAATTCCTCGTTGGTCAGATCCAACCACAAGCTAATCAGTCTAGACATCCACATCCCACCCCCACCCCCAATTAGGGAAACCATCGTAAAAAACTTCTCCAAAGCCAACTTCACACTTCTTAAGACAGAAGTGGCAAACTTCATGACACCAATGCAGACGGACAATACAGGTATGACTGCTGAATCCTACACAAATGCACTTTATAAGCTCTTACACGAGTGCATGGATCATGCTATCCCTAATAGAACCAAGATGTTATCTTCCAAAAAAAGGAAGCCAATCAGGTGGTCCTCTGCCATAAACAAACTCTACAACAGAAGAAAGAAACTGTTGCAAAAAAGAGTAAAATCCCATGACTGGAGGAACTCCCTGGTCAACCTCAGTAAGAAGCTGAGATCCCTCATAAAATCCTCCAAAGCTAGTTACGAAAACAAAATTGCCACTGACTCTAAAGACAACCACAAAGCATTCTATAGCTATGTCAACAATCTTAATGGGAACACTCAGATCTGCTCTGAGTTACAGCACAATGGCACTAAATATACAGAACCAACTGATATTGCCAACATCCTAGCAGATAGGTTCAGTGCTAACTTTACCCCCTCTCACCCCCTAGAGGGCCCATCTCTATACCAGAAGAATGCAATGTTCCTATAATCACGGCTGCACAGGTAAAAAACACACTCTCCAAAGCCAAGAACACAGCATCCATGGGACCTGACAATATCCCAGGCTGCATTCTACATGAACTACAGAATGAACTGACACCCTACCTAAGTACCATGTTCAATTATAGCCTCACCTCAGGCTTTGTACCCTCTGAATGGTGCACCGCAATGGTTATCCCACTCCACAAAGGGGGAGCCACGACGGACCCCGGGAACTACCGCCCCATTAGCCTGACGAGCCTGGTCTGCAAAGCCATGGAACATATCATCGTGGAACTCATAAACAAAGACATTGGTAATCTCCAAACTCTGGACCCTACTCAGTTTGGATTTGTAAAGGGCAGATCATGTTTCCTAAACCTGACTGACTTCTTTGAAGCAGTCACCAAAGCCACAGATGAGGGTAAAATGGTTCACACAGCTTATCTAGATCTCGCGAAGGCTTTTGACACCATCCCCCACTCTGGAATTATAGATAAGCTCACTAAACTAGGTATAAATCCCTATGTCACAAGATGGGTTGCCAACTGGCTCATGGACAGAACCCACACTGTGAAAGTAGCGGATTCCAAATCCATCTTCAGACCAGTGACAAGTGGAGTACCACAGGGTTCAGTCCTGGGTCCTCTCCTGTTTGGTATCTACTTCTCTGAAGTGCAGGCTAACACAGAAGGTCTTTGGCTAACAAAGTTTGCAGATGACTGAAAACTAGAAGCCATAATCGAAACTCCTAACGATGTGGACAAACTACAAAAGGGCCTCACTGAGACAGATACCTAGTGTCAAAGCCATGGCCTGAAGCTCAATGCCAAAAAGTGTATTGTCATCTCCTTTGGTAAAAACTCTGTACCCATGAACTACCACATAGCTGGTAGTCTACTTAATGCCGAAAATGTGATAAGAGACTTTGGGACACAGGTGGACAGTAGTCTCTCCTTTGATAATCACCACGCCACAGTGGTCAGGAAATCCTTCTACATGGCTCATCTCATCACAAAAGGATTCTCATCCAGAAAAAGAGGTCACTGTTCCCCTCTACTCATCACTCATTAGAGCCATTATAGAGTACAACGCCCCTTTTGGTATGTACCTCACAAGACATCTACAACAACTGGAAAGACCACAGAAATACCTCACAAGGAGGATTACTGGCCTCAAACAGATGCCCTACACAGACAGTCTCAAAAAACTACAGCTTTACTCCATCGCATATCACCTACTCAGGGGTGATCCCTGCCTAACATACAAAGCTATGTCAAACCCAGAGCTGTTGGACATGCTCCACTTAAAGAAATCCCAATCCACACACGCTCTAGGGAGCTAAACCTTGTCACCACAATAAACAGAACATGCTGGAGGGATAGATTCCTGTCCCAGAGACTTCCCATACTCTGGAACAGACTACCTATCTATGTCAAACAGAGCTCCTCATTAGCACTCTTCAAGAAAAATCTTGATGATTGGATGGGAAATGGGAAATTCACCCCAGGGATCACTTCTATGGTTCTGCTCGACAGCGGCACAGGAAAATAATTTTCTTGGGTGGCGAAAGCCAGGGTACATTTTTTGGCTAGGCTTATATGGGCCCTAGGGCCAATAGCCTAGTACCTACCTATGAACCTATGAACCTATAAGTCATGGCTAGGAACTGCTGAAAGTATACATGCATTCATGTTCCTGCTGTGGCAGCATCATCATTAACTGTGGCTAGAAACCACCGAGGAGTGTAACTGTATTTATCTTCCTGAAGTGACAGCATCATCACAAGCCATGGCAAGAAACTGACGACAGGTGTAACTGCATACATCTTCTTATGTGGCAGCATTATCATTAGCCATGGCTATAAACCACCGAGGAGTGTAACTGTATTCATGTTCCTGTTGTGGTAGCATCTCATGTCATGGAAGTTATGAATCAAATCAAACTGAGAGCCAAGCAATATAATAACAAGCCAGCCATCCCCATACAGGGCACCATGTGTAATTTCCCCACAAGTACGGTTCAAGCACTGCCACATTAGCAAATGAAGCCACCTAACAAGAGACAGTGGCACTTGTTTGAGCCATCCACAAAGATGTGGCACTGTATTCATTCAGATTAAGCTAGAGATTTTTCCCTCGAAGAATGTGCTTTTTAAAGTGGATGCGAGTCAAAAAGAGAAGGATAATTTTGCAAAGTGTTGTATATCTGGGAGCTCTTGCCTATATAGATCGTACCAATGAGGATAACCTTAGGAATCTCTGGAATCTGGTAAATGGATGGCATGTTCTGATGTCTATGGAGTGCCATCATCTGTACAGTATGCATGCCCTGTCAGCACCCAGATCAGTAACAGAGTCGTGCTGTTCCAGTACTGCCTTGTGACCTACAAAAAAGAAGCTATAGACGTATAACTGTCTTCTTCCAAGGAATCATAAAATGACTGACATCCAGGGAGTAGATGCACTGCCAAGATACTTCCTTATCGACTTAAAAAGGCTGCCTGAATCAGATTCTGTAACCACAAAGACAAATGCCACTTTCATTTCACCTAGTTCATTTGAATACAGACTGAAAGCAACTGCCTGAGTAAAGTTTACAGCAGTTGTGCAGAATTTTAACTTCAGATGATACAATTCTCAGTGCAGGAGTACACCTCAAAACTGATGACAGCTGACATTTTCAGTTTCAAGCCAAAGTATTTTTTTTCTTCTCATAAATGAATAAATATTTTGAAATTCCTGTTTTTAAAGTTTCCTGTGCCAGATGTATACATGCTACTATTGTACTAGACTGTGACATAAAATATGTATTTGAGTGAACTTGTATGAAAAATATTGCATAATACAAAAGCTATAATCCACAATGCAGTCTGAAGTCATCTCTTCACCTTGGTTATTTTCAAATAAATTGCACAATGTGATCATTTCTCCACAGCAGTTTCATGAATTTGAAAGGAATATTTTTTCTGTTTCAACCTAAAATGCTTTGCATTACCCCGAAAGGAAATTTAATGCTTGCTTTCTGAAATCTCCCTGGCATGACAAAAAACATTTCATTGAGTTTATTAACCTGTTGCACAGTTATTTTTCTCCATATATTTCATGAAAACAACAGATGTCATCTACCAGATGAACATTTCTTGTACAAAAATGTTAATCTGGATTTTATGTACAAAATCGTATTTTTAACTTCATCAAATAACTGTATCACTTCTATCTGATATTAGGAGAATGTGGTAAAAATATATAAATTTGCCAAGTTGACCTCATTCAGCACATTCATTACATGTGCCATTTTTTATTTATCTGTGTTTTACTCTAACTGAAAATGCATTCAGTTCCATTACTTTGTAAATCAGTAGTCAGAAAATTTAATGCAAGTCAGTGAGTAAATCTATGCCACTAAAGCCACACATTGTACAATAAAACACTCACTGTTGACAAGTCTTTTCATCATGAGGTCTCCTACTAATTAAAAAGATATAATTTACTAGGCCATTAAGGTGTCGACACTGCTTGTAGTCTAAGTGGACATTTGTTATTCATAAATGCACATTATCATTGCAACTACAAGAAGAATGCAATTTTTTTTTTGTTAACAAGGTAAAGTCAGTAGGTACTAGTCTCTTTTCAGGAGCACACACACATCAGTACTGTCTGGTTTGCATTTTTTAACTATGTATTCTTTACACACACCCTCATATGCCTGAAAGCCATCAAAGCCACCATCACAATTTTCCCATTCATTCTCCAGAAAGGGCAACAGTAGCTGATGCTCACTTATTTCCACACAGAGATGAGAACCATCAGCACCATGTTTTCCTCTTAGCAACAATAAATTGTGAAATGGCCAACAACAAGGCTATGAACCCTAACTTCTCCCCCTTGTGGCGATGTAATTACCTACATCACTGTAGAACCTCCTACATCCCACTATGTGAATATGCCTTCTCCCACGCATGCCTGCGCTAAGGCCACTGTCACTGGCTTAGGTGGTCAAACCTATGCCCATTCTTATCCTGTGGGTCACTTTGAGCACAGCCTTTGCTTCATCCCTAAAGGGATATTTCTCACAGGATGGGAGTCACCAAATCTCTCCCTCCCTCCCTCTGGGCAGTTATGCCAGTAAAAATCTGCACCTTTCCCATTCCCCCTACTCAGCTCCTCCAACACACAAGCCACTAATTGAATTCAGGTTGTCTGGATCACAATCAGAGCTTTACTTGTATATGCCAAACAGCTGGGTGGCACCATGTAGTGAGATGAGTTTCTCAGTGGGATGCCTGTGGTACTGGATGAATTGCATAGTGAGATGAGTTACTCAGGGGCATGCCTGTGGTGCCAGATGCAGCATGTAATGAGATAAGTTACTCAGGGGCATGCCTGTGGCACTGGATGTACCATGTAGTGAGATGACTTCCTCGGTGACATGCCTGTGGTGCTGGATGAACTGCATAGTGAGATGAGTTACTCAGGGGCAAGCCTATGGCACTGGATGCACCGTGTAGTGAGACGAGTTACTCAGGGGCAAGCCTATGACACTGGATGCACCGCGTAGTGAGATGAGTTACTCATGGACATGCCTATGATGCCGGATGCACCGCATAGTGAGATGAGTTACTCAGGGACATGCCTATGATGCTGGATGCAACCCATAGTGAGATGAGGTCCTCAGGGGCATGCCTGTAGCACTGGCTGTACCGCATAGTGAGATGAGTTACTGAGGTACAAGTCTGTCATGCTGGATGCATAGAATAGTGAGATGAGTTACTCAGGGGCACGCATGTGGCACTGGCTGCACCGCATAGTGAGATGAGTTACTCAGTGGCATGCCTGTGACAATGGGTGCACAGGTATTTTAAGATGTTATTCAGTGGTATGCATGTGGCACTGGATGCACTTTGTAGTGAGATGAGTTGTTCAGGGGCATGCCTGTGTGGCACTGGATGTATCATGTAGTGAGATGAGTTACTCAGGGGAATGCTTGTGGCACTGGCTGCACCACATAGTCAGATGAGTCACTCAGGGGCATGCCTGTGGCAATGGATGCACCGTGTAGTGAGATGAGTTGTTCAGGGGCATGCTTGTGGCACTGGCTGCACCACATAGTCAGATGAGTCACTCAGGGGCATGCCTGTGGCAATGGATGCACCGTGTAGTGAGATGAGTTGTTCAGGGGCATGCTTGTGGCTGAAGGAATCAAATGCTAGAGTACAAGATGATTCTCCTTAGCAACTCAGTGTTAATCAGCTGTGCTAAATTATAAGTAAAAGAAAGATGCTGCTCACATGCCTGAATGTTGTAAAAGTCGAAGAAAAAGTATACTGTGATACGTAACATATGCCTTTACTGAACTATATCAGTAATACGTTAATATTTAAGATGAACACAAGTTCTCCTATTTCCTAGTTTTAGAATGTTTTTGGTACATCTGGTTTACTGTCTAGCATGCATTTTTGTCTGCCTATAGCCAACACTTTATGTTTTTTCTGTAGTTTGTGCCTGAAGGATAGAGAATAGTTGAAAGAAATCCAACTTGTCAATGCTTTGTTTGAAATGATTTTAGGAATTACAAGGAAGAGTGCATGATAAAAGGGTTAAACATTTCATTGGCTTAAAAAGAGAACCACGGTAGTGTGATACAAAGAAAGAAGTTCTTTCAGGGTTGTTTCATACTCTGAAGCTATGAGAAGATTCAGAGGTGATATAATTTAACAATGCTTTACTGTACGGAGGGCAGTTCAGCTTATTTCCCCTATTTCAGCAGGGATGTAGCTCATTAGACAGACAGTGTGACTCAGATATGCATGGAAACAATAGAAAAGAATAGAAAAGATGTGAAAAAATCCGGACACATGCACACCTGCATGTGTGTGTGTGTGTGTGTGAGTGTGTAGTATGTGCATGTGCAAATGTGGATGGTACAAAGAGTGAAATGATGTAAATCAGTAAAGGTCTGTTTGGACACTGCAAACTGGAAAACTATTCAGAATACAGGAGTAAAATATATGCCAAAAAAAAGTCATGTTTTCAGTTTTAATGACAGGCTTTATATGAATCATCTCTAGGTCTGCTTTCTTACTTGCAGATTGTGAAGCTGAGTATTTATTTATTAAACATCCAGATCTTAAAATCATCAACTCCACAAATAGGCAATGAAGAAATAATATATACCAACCTCAAAATAAACCAAAACAAAACCATCAACATAATTGGATGCTACTTCCCACCTGGCCAAAACATCCCTCCACTAGAAAACCTCCTCAGCTGTCTACCCACCATCTCCCCCAAGAAACTAACATTTTAGTTGATTTCAATATTGACTGGCAATCCTGTTCTGGCATCCATCCAACCCATCATGTAAACCTTCATGGCATCACCCAACTAGTCCAGTCACCAATCAGGATAAATAAAAACTCCAGCAAGCACACTACCCTGGACTGAATACTAGTCAGTAAGAGCTCCCAGTCATATGTAACAGGCTGCTTATCAGATAGCCTCAGTGATCACTCCTCAAACATTCCTACTCAAAAAACACCTATACCAAGCTAAACCAGTCATCTATCATCAAATACGTAAAAAAATAAACTTTAACCCACTCACATTCATCTCATCCCTCAAAGAATGTAACTGGCATCTTCTAAAGTACCTCAGTCTTGATGACGCAGTACCTTCCTGAGCATCCATAATTACCATGCCCCCATAAGACTTTCCAGAACCAAAGCACGACCCTCCCCATGGCTACAGAAAATCACTAAGTCAGAAATGAAAAACAGGGATAAAGCCTGGGAGCACTGGTGCAAAACCCAAACCCCCTCAACTAGACAGAAATTCCTAGAAGTACGCAATAGAGTCAAAAAGCTAATACAACAGGACAAATTCTAATACTACCAGTCTGACCTAGACTCCTCCCAACACAACCCCAAACAATTCTGGTCCTTCATAAACTCCATCCTCTACTCAGGTAAAGTCAGTACTCTTCTTCCTAACATCCCTCACTCCTCTGAAAATATTGCTACCTCATTCAACACACTTCACACAAACCATACTATCACTAGCTAAACAACACAACTCCCCTCCCCTCCAATCCACACCTTCAACTAGTAATCTCCCCACTGTCTTCTCTTTTTCTCCTGTTCCTACCTCCAACATAAAAAAAACTTAGCTAAACTTAAGCCCAACAAATTAGCAGCAGACAACCTCCCAAGTGAATACTTACAAATCGCAGCTGATGCTCTGGCCTACCCAGTATCCATCTTGATTAACCGATCTCTGTCAGAAAGTTACGTTCCCACACTATGGAAAGTATCACATATAATTCCCCTCTGCAAATGCGGCCCCTCCACAGAACTAACCAATTACTGCCCCATAGCTATTCTCTCTCCACTCTCCTAAATACTAGAGTTATGCATTCACTCTCAGGTCTCAGACTACCTCCTTACTAACAACCTCCTTTCCAATACTCAGCATGGTTTCCGACCACACCATAGCACCACCACTACCTTACTTTCCTTAACTAACAGTATCCTTCAACATAAAAACAATGGCTATCTCTCCTCTGCTACTTTCCTAGACCTATCTACAGCATTTGACATGGTCCCACACAAACAACTCATCTCTGTCCTCAATAACCTATCCTTCTGTCAATTAGTCACCAACTGGTTTCAGAGTTACCTGTCTGACAGCCAACAATCTGTTGTATGGCAGAATGACATATCTCCCCAACTACCTGTCTCTATAGAGGTTCCCCAAGGATCCATCCTTGGACCCCTACTCTTTTCTATTTTCAACAATACTCTAGCCTCTGCCACCAAACATGGCACACTCATACAATATACAGATGACTCAACCATCATCTGCTCAGACCAGTCTCTAACCAAACTGCAAAAAGTCACACAAGAAGCCTTTTCCTCTGTTGAAACTTGGTTATTCGATGCCCAATCAATCCAAACAAAACTAAACTACTCATCTTCCAACCCACCAAACATACTCAAAACAATTCTCACTTTAACATCACAGCAAAAGACACCACTATACACCCAACAGAACACACCAAATTGCTAGGAGTGGAAATAGACAAACTAAAATTTGACATCCACATATCCATGACTATAAAAAAGTCCACAAAAGACTAGGGGCATTATACAGAAATAAGCAACTTCTCACCAAAGCAGCAAAGATTTCAGTAGAAAAGTCCCACCTTATCTCCACCCTAATTTATGCCTCTCCAATATATACCAACCTAAGGCAATGCAATCTAAACAAGATAGAGACCTGCTACAACAAAATCGCCAAATTCGCCACAGGGGCATCCTACCATAGTCACCACTGTCTCTCACTTGCTGAACTGGGCTGGCTTGAACTCCCTCATCTCCTTCAATGGTATCAACTCACACTCATCCGCAAACTAGTAAACCATCCATTAAATGTCCCATCCCTCCAGAATCTACTCCAAACCTATTGCACCACCAGACCAGATCCAACAACAAAAATCACTTGCAGGTCACTAAAGCCAATAACTCTGCTGAAGAAGCACTATTCTCTTGCTCCACAGCCAAATTATGGAACTCCCTCCCACCCACAATTACCTCCGTACCATCATGCACCCACTTCAAAACTTTACTAAAAACGCACCTAAAAACATGCTGGCTATGCCCTTGCAACTCCCACTCTAATATCATCCACCCCATCCACCCACTACCTTTCTTTCTACCCCACTAACTACCTTGATTATAGCAAGCTCAGATGCTCATAAGCCTAACTACTTATTATACAGCAGGAACTTCTTATTGTAACAATTGTTAATGTCTGTTATGTACTTCGCAGATGATAAAGATTCTAGTTGTCTACTGATGTACTATGTTCTTCATCTGTAACTATGTTTGTAATTATTAATTGCTATGTAAATCCAATGTAACTACTGTCTGTATATTTTAACTGTAGAACGTTTCTCCCCGGGCCTCCGCTGAAAATGGACCTTCGTCCAGTAGGACACTCGCAGTCAACAAATGTAAATAAATAAAATGAAGCATCCATCTCTCTGAAAGTGATGAATGCTAACTCTAACAGGACGTTACAAGCTCATTCCACAGTTTCTAATCCCAAGTTTAAACTTAATAAAATAGCTATGATGTAATCATCTCATCAAATACATACTGGATAGAAGACATACCAGTGACTGTTTAATTCAGAACTGAACTACAGTACATAACTAATAAACAGCTAATTACAGAACCAGTTAAATATATCTTTTTGCCAGGCTTGTTTTCTATACAAAAATATATCACAAAAACTTGTTGGACAGACAGTTACAACAGCATTTCTTGATGACTGTTTTAGTACTCCATAATGTATACCTTGATTCCAATGGATTTGCATAACTGTTTGGCTAGATATATTTTCTCAGACATCCATGCTGCTTTTTACACCGTAGACTGGTATGCTTTATCTTCTACTGGATGACTTATGAGAAAACTTGCAAACAGAATTTAGGGCTGCAAACATTTGAAAACATTTTTTGTGATAGACTATAGTTTTTATTAAAACTTTTCTTAAGCCATCTTCTTCACAATCAACATACTAATAAAGATTCAGAAGCATACACAGGGAGCATCACATGATGCCCATTAATTCCATTTTACCTGTCTCTCTTCATCACCATCCTACATGTCTACCACTGCTAAAGTACAGCAATTCTACCTCCATGCATAGAATTACTAAAATCTGTAAATATTTTAAGTAATATATTCCATTTAAACAAACAATGAACTTACAACTGCATGAATCTTCTTGCCATGCACATACAACTCTACTTTTATTTTGATATGATTATTATTGTTGTCTTTTATTATCTTTGCAAAATATGTCACCAGACATTCTAAGTCTGAAATTGGTCCACTGGGATCAATGCTGTATAGCAGTCAACAAATTAAAACAAAAAATAAATAAAATAAATTCCACAGAACAAACATAGTACCTGTTGTCTGATAATTCATAAGCAGTTCTGGATAGCTGGTCATTTGCAAATGAGACAGCTTTTAGCATGCTTCAAATTTTATTAGAAATTATGCATTTGTTGAGGTGGTCGTATTAACTGTTCTGTATTTTGATATAGTGTAGTGGAGGCAGAGCAAGACACACCTACAGGTAGTATCATGACGAGGCAGGAAACAAAGATGCAACTGATGGTGTAGTAGAAAGGGGATGATTTGTAACAAAGAATCAAAATGGGACCTTTAGTTCAGAGAACAAGACTCGTGACTGATTATACTAGGGTCCAATAACTTCAATATAGACCCTAGTAAGCAACTAGTTCTCCAAATAATTATCTCAAACAATGCTGAAAAGCTTTTATAAAATAATAAGTCTCTTGCACACTGAGAGACAAAGCCCTTTCTATGACTGCAAATAAGCTGTTTGAAACCTGATGATATTACTAAGCGTGAATAATTTTATCCAAAAATAACTGCAGTTGCTAATTGAAAATAAAAGAAAGTCATGGTCACAGTGAATAACTTTCATAATTAAAAATAAAAATGTGATAAATGTAAACAGAGACATCAAGGAATACTGGAGTAAAATGCATGCTTAAAATTTCTCCTCATTAATATTGTAATGTTTGAAGTTAAACAGTGCAAAAGGAAAAAATATAGAGTGAAAGACTTAATTAATGCAATGCCTTGAGTAGTGGCAAGGAAAGACAATATTGCTTCTAACACATGTAGCTTAATATAGGATTCCATCTCTGTTAATATATACATATACATATAAATATATACACACACACACACACACACACACACAGTACAGTATATATCATGACAGAAGGGCTAAGATGCACAGATGGTCTGTTAAAACTCTTGTGATAATCTGCAAGAACACATAATTTGCAAATGCATTTTCCGTGCCTTAACAGCATTTGTTCAACAATTTAATCCCACGCCATTCATGCTCTGTTAATTATTCAAACGACTTTAATTTCCTAGGCACAACTGTGGAAAGAAGTGATACTTGTTATGTCTTTAGGTCAACTACAAATGATCCTGTGAATTTAAGCCAAGATTGTGATCGACTCAAAGCAACTGACCATGCATTTTCTGTCTTACCTACTACTAAATGGCATCAACTGTCTCCATTTGTTATGGATGCAATAGATATGCATGTATTCATGAAATACACTTCTAGGTTTCTAGAATCTTAGGGCTACATGAACATACAGATGCTATCCACTTATAACCAAGCATTTCCTTTTACAGCTTTCTGCCTATGTACCACTGATTTTCATGTTCACCTTGTACAACTTCTACTAAAGCAAATAGGTTTTTATTGTCTATCAAGTACACACTGACTAAAATACTTTAACAAATCTGTGATAGGGTACATGTTGCACACCAATCTTATTTTCTGCATCCAGTTTATGGCCACAGGAGCTAGTGTCTATCCTGGCAAACAACGGGCAGAAGGTAGGGAACAGACCTAGATGGGACACGAATCCATTGCAGAACTCACATAAGTCTACACACCTACAGCCAATATGACATCTGTGACATGGAAACATTCTTTGAAATGTAATAAGAAATATGAGATCTTGTCAAATGAACCAACTAGTCTATGGCTTCAATGCTTACTGATCTGTCACAATATTATCCTGTCACATCTTATATCTACATCTATCAATCTGTCTATATATGGTGACTTGCTAAGAGTTACACAGCAACCAACCAGAAGCTGAGGGAATCAAACCCAAAACACAAGACAGAGATCAATATTATCTTACAGCCTTCATCTTCAGTGCTAAACTGTGCACCACAAATGGTGTTCTGTTTGTTTAATATATATAATTATATTCCTGTGTAATACAGCAAGTATAGTGTTTCCAAGTAAAAAGGTAATGTTTAATCATATTTTGCTGTGATTTTTGGTCTTGGTCATAGATGAGCAGAGTTCACTTTGTACCAATGAGACATGGCCATGGTTGAAGAGAGTTGGTTCTGCACTAATTCACCATCTCAGTTATCTGTTATAAAATAAGAAAAATCAGGTAGCTCAGCATCCATAAGTGTGGGCATCATGGTTGTTATGCATGTGTAAGTATATATATATATATATATATATATATATATATCATCCTTTCTCTTCCTGGCTGCACCACAGTCCAAGTGCTGTCCTGTAGCCGTGCACTGACTACTTCCCAGCTTGTAGCAATCGGTGGATTAAAGGAAATATTAAGCTGCAGAATCCTTTACAAAAGGAAGCACCATTACACTCTGTACTGGAGTTTCTCCTCATCGTGATTTCTATTCACAGCAGCAATGCTGGCTGTAACATTACCAATATGCATGTCTCTGTGATGACAAAATACTGTACTGATATAGAAATGATTAGCAGAATGCCATACACAGATATGCAGGAGTTTTATTCAGCATTCTCATCTACTGCAGCAGAAATAATGCTGAAATAAAAACAGTAAATGCTAGCAGCCATGATCTTTTAGGAAAACAATGGGCCCAACCCTTTACATCTAACATGTTTTCTGAGAACACCGTGGAGTGGTCTGAGCTGTTATAGTCTTTGTCTAGAATATAAAAGAGTATGGTTGCTGTTGTGGATGCATTTTGATACCTTCCGATAATGGGGAAATTGAATGGACTCATCTAAGAAATAAAAGAGAGCAGAAGAATTTCAGCATTTTAATCAGTCTGAGAAAGGGGCCTATATCATATTCTCGAAAGCTGACAATGTCGAATCTGACATTGTCAACATGAGAATATCGAACGCTCAGAATCTCGAGCATGTAAATGGAAATCTCCATAAGGGGAGATTTCTGTTTACTGCAATGTAGTGCTGTCTTGGAGTTGGTATATTTAAGTAGTGGGGGGTGTGCAGGGGGGCTTGTCCCCCCATCTTAAACCCGTTAGGGTACTTTTTTCTTTTTTTTTGTCTTTTTACATTTGAAGACATCGACCATATGTTGTTCGATGTTTTCAACCATCGATCTTATAATATAGATCCTGAGAAAGAATCATGCAACACATGATTATATTTTTTATTCAGCAAAATTATTGTGTAGCTGATCTCAACACCTCTAAGTAGAGCAGCTACATCTTTTACATCTTTTTCTTTTTTTTTCTTGAATGGCATTTTATCTCAGAAAGGATTTAGAGAAGAGGCAGATGCTTACTGTATTCATGTCACTTCTGGTCTAGGATGATTTCTGGTCCTGTAAATGACCTGCTGCTTCTACATTATACACAGCGGTACCGTAATGGTCACTGCTGATGCTTCTAATCCCACCGTCACTTTTATGCTGCCTCTGCAAGGCCATAGGTTACTTGCAGAATACAAAGAGATACCATCAACTTATCATTCAAAGCTACCCCTAAGAAAATGCTTCAGTGACTGATTATGCAGTTTGTATATCACTGAAAGAGATGAAAGGAAAACAATGACATTTGCTTTCAGAAGCCCAGGATGATATAGCAAATTACTCTTGTTATAACAGAATGGTACTGCAGGAACAAAGGAAAAAAAAAAAACAGCCAAAAACCTATCCCCCCCCAAAAAAAAAAACAAAACAAAAAAAACTAAGACATTCTGTTCCAAAGAAGAGTATCCTGATTACCACCCATTTCTTTATTTACACTACTTTGCAGTTAGCACAGAGGATTAAGGCTAGAAGCTGTTAATGGGCTGCTTCCCGAGTTCAGGGTGCACTTGTTTTAGGCTGCATGTGTCTACTGTGACTCTTAGCAAGTCACTTAGCCAGCTAGTGCTCTGGGGCAGCTGGGAAACTGGGCTAGGCTTCTCAGTGATCTCCTGGACTGCATGCCCAGTGCCTACCTATGAACTAATAAAGCACATTAAAGAAACAGAAAGTCATGTATTTCTATATAGTTTGCTTTTTGCCCTGGTAGGAATGCCACGTTTCTCAGACTTTGTCTGATATAGCATGTAACCTTTTCATCACACAGGGTTTTGCCTAGGATTCAAGTCTTATGACTTCTAGCTGTGACTTCCAAGTGGCCTTTTGTCATTGGTGGTATCCCTGACATAACCCTTACTTTCAAAGTAGCTTGGGGATTCCTACCGGACCAAGATCATGGTGATGGACAGGCCTCTTCTGAGAGTAGACCTTTATATACCAGTTTTTGTGTGACACAAGCTACAACAACTGTGGGACTTGCAGGTTTTATTGTTGTGTGTAAATATAACTAGATAGATAGATAAATATACATATATGTAAACAGACAGAGGGAGAGAGAGATTGAGGCAAGGCTGACACAAAGCTCATGCAGCCTCTCAGCTTTTGGGGAGCAACATATGCTGCACATGGTGAAGTCTTTTAAAGCATTCAGATGTTATTATTACTTGCAAACTGCTTAGAAAATAAATCCTTTAACTAGTTTTATTCAAAGTTAGGAGTCATCATTAAATCTTTCAGTACAGCAGTCTGTTTCTCAGGATAATTCTCAGTTTCAGATCTTGCACAAAAGAGCATAAAGGTCTTCCCGTGTCTAAGTTTCTTCATTAGCACATTTCCTTCTTGAAGAGGTACCAGCTTCACTCACACACACACAATTTTCTGTGAACAGTTCTGAGCAGCTCTTTTCTCCTTCCAACTTAATTTCAGTACCCTCACTGCTGGTTAAAATAAGACACAGGCAACCTTGCTTTAAAGCACTTCTGAAACATCTTCCAGAGCTCATCTGGGAAAGTACAGGAAATAAAAGTCACACAATTTTTATCAGACTTACTAGGTACAAAGGGAGGAGAAGGTGTTACTTATCTTACCTTAAGGCGGCTTTATCAAGTAACATATTTTACATAGGTCACAACAAACTTTATAAACTCAGATATTGTCCACTATTTCTCTTTGTGTGTCTGTCCATATATATGTATCTATAGTTCCAAATAAATGAATCATCATAGTCAGACAAGCGAATATATTTAAAAATAATTGTCTTCTTGGGGGGCTAGGCCCCCTGCAACCCTCATGTGGAAGGCAAGGGTAGCCCCTTAAACATACTAGCTCCATGGTCATATAACTGTGAAGAAAAGTGAAAACAGCACACAGATACAAATACACACACACACACACACACACACACACACACACACACACACACACACACACACACACACACACACACACACACGCGCGCGGAAACCCTGCTAGCATACAACTATAAACCACAACAGTAGCAGTTATGTACAGGTAACATCAGTTACCAGAAAAGCTTCTTCTTACACTTCTGCATATTTTACTTCTGTATTACACAATCGTGTGTAGCAATGTCCTATTCAGATTTAGTGAAATAGACGTTCAGTTAAATGGTGAGCATCAATATATGAAATTGTATATATATATATATATATATATATATATATATATATATATATATATACACACACACACACACACACACACACACACACACACACACACACACACACACACACACGGGTTTATGTCACAAGATCAATAAACTAAAATCTCAAACTTAAGAAGTTCAAAACTTAAAACACTGAACTATTTTTCCTCCTAAATGATGGTATTTCTTAGCAGATAATATGAAGGGGAGGTGTGCAATCCCCATAAGACCGGTGCAGATGGCTTGTCTCCCAAGCGAAAAATAAATTTTTTGTTTTTCTGGCATTTAGGGAAAAAGCCAATGCAATGTTTTAAATTTTGAACTTCTGAGTTTTAGATTTTTGTCTGTACATCTTGTGATAAAGACCCATATATAAATATATATATGGGTTTACTTCAGATAATCGAGTATATATATATATATATATATATATATATATATATATATAATAGACATCTTAACCACAGAAAATTCAAAATATGGTTTAAATTTGTGCTGTGCCTTAACTTCCCACAACAATTAGCCAAGTAATTGATTGTGTTAACTAGAAAACTAGATTACAGTGAAAATAATTGCACATTAAGTGGTGTATAAAAGGCTATAGTCTCAAAGGCAGAAAACAGGCATTTGGTTCCTAAATGAGGCAGATCACTATGTTGGGTTGTTGTTAGATGGAAGGCCTTATGCCTGTAGCCATAATCTTTATTTCACAGCCTGGCTGAGAATGACTGAATGAGTAAATATGTTGGAGTTAATTCTGAGGACTGTGAACCTTACGTAAAAGTGTAATATAAATACTTTTGGAATTATCATGAATATCTGAGTGAAGTGTATTTTAGTTTCATCCTTCAGTTAATCTGGGTTTATTTCACATATTTGCCTCTAATTTGCTGTTAAGATTTGAAAACATCTGTATAATTAAATCTAATTTCTAGGAAGTTGATTTAGGTTCACCAGTGTTGTTGTACGTTTGTGTGTATATGCACTTGTGTAGTTTGTGCAAACTATGTGAAGTTTCATTTTCTGTCTCCTTTTAGTGTGACTGGAAAAGATTTTTGGTGAAAAATGCATCCTGAAGAATGCAGATGGTGATAAAAATATCCACACTTTGGCTCAGGCATACATTTTTATAACACCCTTACTAGTGTCCATTGTTAGGAGAAATATATATGTATATTTGTGTGTGTATATAGACTTGTGGATGTGATGCTGTTCATAAAACCAAATTGATGAAAATATATATTTTTGAACATGTTTAATCAAATGCAGTTAATTTTGTTAATTCTGGGCCATTTAGCAGCATTTGTTTCATGGCTATTAACATGAATATTAGTTAGTGTTGCCAGTTCATACAAACGTCCTAATTCCTTTAGAAGGACTAATGTAGCCCTCACCGTACTGTGACCAAACTATAGCAGCAGTGTCAGTTAACTGGAGTGATGTTATGAGGACAGATGGCAAGCACTGAGCTACCATTGTCATTAATCACACATCAGATGGCAGAGGTGTCCTCGTGAAGACAACTTTGTTTGCTGTCAACTAAATGGCTGAGCTAACTGAAGTGCTCCCTTTGTGATACAACCTGGTGTAAGTAAAGAACGCAAAACACGAGATTCACTTAGAGGACAGGGAGATGTAACCGTTAAAGGGGTTATCTGTTAAAGTAAGAGGTCAAGTGTTTAAGATAAGCTATGGACAGTTATAAGCAGCCATGTGGAATAGAGATGGCTTTGTGGATATAAATACAACCACATTCAATAAATGCAGCAGTTTGCTGATCATCCTGAGCAGAAAGAACTACCTGGTCTAGGGAATAATGGCTGACAGACTAGAAAAAAATCATCTTGTCTTTATGAATTGTGTGTGTTTGCCTTTTTTTTTTTGTTACTTTCACTTCGGCACACTACATAACAGCAGGAGTGCTTGGATATTTATCAAGCATTTTATTTAATGGACAGTACCCCACAGTGCCCTCGGAAGTCTGAGTAGGGTCAAGTATAACCAATGCTGCATAACAATGTAATATGTCCCATAAAATGACACCATGGACAGTTCAAATTCCATCTGTCAAAGATTCCTCAAGTTACATACATACTACAGTTACTAACATCCTTTTTGTCTACAAATCATGCTGATGTTAGTTCAGCTGGCATTTTGTGAATCTGTTATACTATGCATAACTCTTTCACAAGAAACTGATATTCAGTCAAAGTAATTTATATAACATTCTGCAGTATTTCAGATATTGCCTTTATGACCAAGCTTGGGCTATATCGTACATCTTTCTGATGTGTAAGAAGAGAAGTTACCAACTGTGCCAAACTGACATTTTTCTTACTCATTAAGTAACCCTTTTGTACCGTACAATTGTGCTGAAAAACTAATCCACTCTGAAATATATGATGGATGAAAACATTCCTGTAATGTCCACAGTACCTTACACCATAGGAGGTAGAATTATCCTATTTCCCTATTTCTCTGTCTTGTTTTGTTTTAGACATACAATGCATCATCGATACGTGTTTCTGTTTACTTGACTTGATATTTCTTTCTTTGAATGCCTATAAAGCTTTTCTTCTATAAATTCATACAGTTAGAGAAATTGCACTTTAGAAATGCTGTCACCACAACCCTATTGTGCCTTGTTCACTACATACAGATTACACTCGGGGAAGTGATAAAGTAAAGTATTTATACACATCACTGCACAAGAGTCAAGTATTATCCCAACCGTGATAAAAAGGGAAGTGTGTGTGTCTGGGGGTAACTATTCATAGTAAAAGCCCCAGTGATAAAATTAGGGGTAATTGGCATTGGCAATATTAATGTCATTACCATTTCCATACAGATTTAGTAGAAGGCTCTTATTAATCTACAGAAAAGTAAATAAAGACAGAGTGTTTTAAGGAACTTAAGAGTGTGATTGTCTGCAGAGTGGGAACTGCTGTGAACAAGACCATTTAGCTGGCCTTAACTTGGCTGTTTTTAAGTAAGAAAACAAAACTCAGTTGTGTGGCAGCACAGAGAACCAGGCTGTTTAATGAATGATCTTGAGTGCTCAAAGAATAGAAACTGGCAATGAAGCAGGGGAATGCTTTAACACTGCCAACAAACGTACATCTTGGCTTCTTTTCTGACAAGGAAACAAAAGCTAGGGAATTTGGGAAACTGTGTGTTCCAAAATGTTACCTTTTCTGCTGTCTGTTCCCTTGAAAGAAAAAAAATAAGCATGTCCTCTGCTGTATTCAGGAGTATGAAAAATAACCGACTTGCCAAGTGTGGGTAGCTAAAGATGGCGCATGCAATGAATTTTTCATAACTTCCTTTTTATTTATTAAGTAATTTGCATAGAGTAACATCTATTGTGAAGGGTCTTTTTCTGTGTGGTCCAGTGGTTCTGGTATGTTTTAAGTGTTTTACTAATGTCATTTATTACCTTTGCTCTATGGCATGTGGCATGTAAACTGAGAAAAAACATTTTAGGCCCCCATCAATTTTTTTATTCTCCACTATCTGTAAATAACCTTTGAAAAGGTGTGATTTCTTTCTGCATTTCCTTGAGTATAATAAGTGAACTTTACCCTCAAGGATAGTGTGGGGCTATGTTCATACATTCATACTCTTTGGACACAAAGCTAGACACGTGTGAGCATAGACGTGCTCATTAAAGACTATGGATACATCATATGCTATCCCTAAGGTGATATCACCAAGGGATACAGTAAATGCATTTAGGCCATGATTTAATTAAAGAAGTTTACAGAGCTTTTTGTTAAAGTGCACTCCAAATATTTAAGGATGGATAAGAAGGAAAATACACTGCCTCACTTAAAGCCAGCGGAACATCTTAAGTGATTTATTCAGTCAATTAGCATGCAAGAAGACACCAGGCGTATAGTCAGAGAATGACATTCTGTACTTGTAACCTCATATTGTTGCCTCCCTCCCTATCTTGCATTTCAAAGTTGTATAAAGTTCTAAAAAAATGCACTTAATAAAAAGTGTATATAATCTGTTTTAAAAAAATATGTATAATGGTTAGCTGTCTTCACCCTAGAACAATAAAAAAAAATATTTTAGAAGGACAGTTCCATCTCTGTGCAATTTGTGTACAAATGTGTGTCATATAAATTAGTTTAAATGACTGTAGACATTTTAACCTTTATTCTTTATTATGATTAGGAATTTTATACCACGCAGTTCAAAGGTATGAATATTAAAACATATACATAAAGTATCAAAGGAAAACACTATCAAACAGCTTAAAACTAAAAACTAGCACTAAAAGGGTGTGCAGATCAACTATGTTCATTTATGACAGATATTTTCAACACCTCTCTTGCTCTAGGAAAAGTACCCTCTTACACAAGAAAAAATCTTCACCTGGATACTGCAGTCAACAATGTAAAATTGTAAATATCCAGAGAAAAAAATGTTGGTAGCACACAGCAGGTACGTTAGCAAAAGTACGTTTAATATAATAGAACACAGAGAAAGCAAGCACTTTAATTTGTACTCCAAATGCTTTTATGTCTTGTTTTTATTGGTTGCTATGTGATCTATGAGTCTATTTAAAATGTTTTGTTAAACCTGTTTAATGTTAGTCTGATGAAGCGGGAGTTGTCCGCGAAAGCGCTTACTTTCTCTGTGTTCTATTATATTAAACGTACTTTTGCTAATGTACCTGCTGTGTGCTACCAAAGTTTTTTTCTCTAAAGTACCCTCTTACTTCAAGGTAACAAATATCATCCTTCTTCCCAAAAAAGCCAGTCCCTCTTGCCTGATTAGCTACAGACCAGCTGCTTTAACTTCTATCGTTATGAAATGTTTTGAGAGGATTGTTAAAAAGCACCTGTCAGCTATTCTACCATCAACCATTGATCCTCTGCGATTCGCTTATCAGGCAAACAGGTCCACTACTGATACCATATTGGTGGCATTGCATGCAATCTGTTTGCTTTACATGACTGGCCAGAGCATTATTCTCCTTGCAATTATTAATGTCCCTGATGTGTTCAAGGATCCTGCCTTTGAGCATTCTATTCATTTTGCCAACATAGAATACAAAACATTTCTGACAGAAAGAGAAATAGACAACATTTGTTGTAGACAATCAGCATAGCTTTTACTAGTAATAGTGAATTGCCGTAAGGGATGTGTAAATACTGTACTAGTGTGAATATATTTACATGCAGAACAACATCTGCATGAGAACGTACTAGTTCTAATAGATTGAATTGGTCTACTTACACTCATTTTATTACAGAGGTGTTGTTTCAGAGACTTGTTATTCCTAAAGGAAAAGGAAGGAACATTTCCAATCTTTTCCATTAGTCCCGGTACCTCCTGTAATAAATGCCAATTTTTTTTAATAAAAGAGGTATATTCATTCACATCTCTAGAGTATTGGAAGACAACTCCAAGATATTATAGTTATTGTAGATACAATTTTATGCTTAGTTAGTAATTACTATTTTTATTGGAAATGGTATTTTAGTTATTACAAATTCTACAGCTTTTAGATTTAATGAATTGTATCTGATTTGTAATGTAAGCATCAGCTGACTGTTAAACAAATGGTATATAAACTAATTGCTCAGATATTTATTTTGTCTGATGAAGCAACAGTAGCAGTCATGAAAGCTCTTGCGTTTCCTGTTTTGTTGTATTGTATTTAATAAACGTTTGGGTCATGCAAGATTGGTGCAATTTGTTTTTAATTTGGTCAGTTCTTGTTTTATGCACCTCTCTGTACCCTGAGCCATTTTTCTATTATTAACTTCACTGTTTAGTTTGGGAACTGTACAGTAGCTGAAAAGAAGCTACAGAGAGTGGCGAGAGTTGCTGAGAAAATCATGGACACAAGTCTATCAACAATCCGAGAGCTATTCACAGCAAGCAGCCTTAAAAGAGCCCACAAAATAGTTAATGACTCCTCGCACACTGAACACGGCTGTTTACTAAACTGTCATCTGGTAGGAGGTACCACAGTACTTGTGTAGGACCTCCAGATTCATTAACAGCTTCTACCCAACGGTGATGAGACTTATTAACTTGGACAGCAGCCCTAGTGACTCCAGCATAAATTAACTTAATAACAGTGTTTTGTTTGGAATGTGCACTATTTATTTACTTAGTTATATATTTACATTCAAGTGCAATTGCCTGTTACTTGCTTCATGTAAAAACACATAAAGAGTGACAATTTCAGTTCATGTGCAATAACCAATCATACCGGTCATGCTGCTACTGTACAATATTTATATGACTACAATAGGAAGGTTAGATTTTTCTTATGTTCTTGGAACATAGTCATTAGTCTCAAATTCCTTTACGTGATATGTCTTAATGTTGTATTTGTTGTATCCTATGCTTCTTCTGTACTCTCATGGCGAGCTGATACTTGTGATTTCATTTAGTCTATACATATGTAGTCCTAAATGAAAATAAAGTTTACTTTGAATCTTTGAAACACAATTACATCTAGAGCATGAGAACTGATACCTTCCACAAACAAAAACTCCTGGTTATATAGCACAGAGATTTAATAAGATCATTGCAACCAATTCTTTATTGCTACATATTCTCTTTTGATTTTTGACAGATGGGTACCATTAAGAGTGGAAGGGAAGGTCTACAACAGGATAGTGTGATTAGCTGTGTTGTATGGGTTGGAGACGGTGGCATTGACAAAAAGGCAGGAGTCAGAGCTGAAAGTGGCAGAGTTAAAGACGTTAAGATTTGCACTGGGTGTGACAAGGATGGACAGGATTAGGAATCAGTATATTAGAGGGTCAGCTCAGGTTGGACGGTTTGGAGACAAAGTCAGAGAGATGAGATTGCGTTGGTTTGGACATGTACTGAGGAGGGATGCTGGCTATATTGGGAAAAGGATGCTAAAGATGGAGCTGCCAGGTAAGAGGAAAAAAGGAAGGCCTAGGATAAGGTTTATGGATGTGGTGAGAGAGGACATGCAGGTGGCTGGTGTGAAACAGCAATATGCAAAGGACAGGAAGAAATAGAAACAGATGATCCGCTGTGGCGACCCCTAACGGGAACAGCCGAAAAAGAAGAAGAAGATTCTCTTTTTGCTAAGACATTCATAGGATCATATGAGGTTACTAGGCTAATGGCTCTGGGGCCTTTACAAGCCTAGCCAAGATTTTATTCCCAAAAAAGAAACTTCAGTCAGTACCTGTTACCCACACAGGTGTAACCCCTGGGACAAATTTGTGGTTTCCAAACCACTCATCAAGGTTGTGCTTGAAGAGGATCGGCGTGGTACTCTGTTTGGCATGTATGGGAAGTCTTTTTGCCTCTGGGAGACAAAGCTGTCTGTCCAACAGGTTTTGTTGATGTCACATATTAAATTTAGGCCTTGTGAGCAGGTAATGCATGAGGAGTTAGACTTATGGATATGGAGCACCTCTTGTAGGGCAGGGTGTGATATTGCCTTGTAGGTGAGACACAAATCATCCCTGAGCAATCCGTATGATACCAAGTAGAGTGATAGTGATTTGAGCCTGTCCGCAGAGGACTGGTGCTGGAGGCCATGGATTCTCTTTGTAAGATATCTCTGTGGCCTTTCCAGTGGGTGCAGTTGTTTGGATAGGCACATACCAAAAGGGGCGTTAATACTCAATTGTTCACCTAATGATGGAGGAGTGCAGAGAGGTAATAACCTCCTTTTTTCTGTATGCAATTCCTTTACTTATGAGATGAACCAAATAAAAGGCTATTCTGACCACTGACTCTACATGATGGTGGAATGTCAGATTTATGCCAACAAGACTAATATCAGAGCTTTGGCCGGCTAACATCTACCTGAAATCAGCTGGACGTATAAGTGAATTTAAGTACACTTTTATCTGCTCTTTTGCATATAGTACTGTATTTAATTTATTTATTTGTGTTTTTCTCTGAATATTAACTCAACTGAAGTTGTGGCTGTCTCTCTACAGAGTACTTTTTAGAATTTCTGTGTAGCCATTGATAGCAGTGGGGGTAGTTTCACTTCATCACTGACATTCTGTCTTGCCTTATATAAGTGGTACATTTTGAGTTATCTCTGCTTAATATCAAAGCTTTGGCCAGCTAACATCTACCTGAAAAAAGCTGGATGTATAAGTGAATTTAAGTACACTTTTATCTGCACTTTTGCATATAGTTTTTGTTGTGTCTTTCGGCTTTTCCCGGTTAGGGGTCGCCACAGCGGAACTCCAGTCCGCTAATGATTGGTAGTTGATTTTTATGTGCCGAGTTACCAGCCCTGACACACAACCATCAACAAAGATACGGCCATTCATGCATGTCTCCACGCAGAAGACGCTCAAGCTGACAATCGAACCGGGCAGCGTCTTACTGTGAGGTGACAGCGCTACCGCAGCACCACCACTGCTGACACACTTTTGCATATAGTACTGTATTTAATTTATTTATTTATTTTTGTTTTTCACTGAATATTAACTCAACTGAAGTTGCGCCTGTCTCTCTACAGAGTACTTTTTAGAATTTCTGTGTAGCCATTGATAGCAGTGGGCTGTAGTTTCACCTCATCACTGATATTCTGTCCTGCCTTATATAAGTGGTACATTTTGAGTTATCTCTGCTTAATGTCAGAGCTTTGGCCGGCTAACATCTACCTGAAATCAGCTGGATGTATAAGTGAATTTAAGTACACTTTTATCTGCAATTGTGCATATAGCACTGTATTTAATTTTTATTTAGTTGTGTTTTTCACCGAATATTAACTCAACTGAAGTTGTGGCTGTCTCTCTACAGAGTACTTTTTAGAATTTCTGTGTAGCCATTGATAACAGTGGGGAGTAGTTTCACCTCATCACTGACATTCAGTCTTGCCTTGTATAAGTGGTACATTTTGAGTTGTCTCTGCTTAATATCAGAGCTTTGGCTGGCTAACATCTACCTGAAATCAACTAGACGCATAAGTGAATTTAAGTACACTTTTATCTGCAATTTTGCATATAGCACTGTATTTAATTTTTATTTAGTTGTGTTTTTCACCGAATATTAACTCAACTGAAGTTGTGGCTGTCTCTCTACAGATTTGTTGTTGGGTCTTTCGGCTTTTCCCTGTTAGGGGACGCTACAGCGGAACTCCGGTCCGCTAATGATTGGCAGTTGATTTTTACGTACCGAGTTGCCAGCCCTGATGCACAACCTTCAACGAAGGTACGCCCATTCACGCATTGTCCACGCAGAAGACGCTCTAGCTGAGAGTCGAACCGGACAGTGTATTACTGTGAGGCTGTCTCTCTACAGAGTATCTCTTAGAATTTCTGTGTAACCATTAATAACAGCGGAGGGTAGTTTCACCTCTTCACTGACATTCTGTCTGCCTTATATAAGTGGTTCATTTCGAGTTATCTCTGCTTAATATCACAGCATTGGCTGGCTAACATCTACCTGAAATCAGCTGGACGTATAAGTGAATTTAAGTACACTTTTATCTGCTCTTTTGCATATAGTACTGTATTTAATTTATTTATTTGTGTTTTCTAATGAATATTAACTCAACTGAAGTTGCGGCTGTCTCTCTAGAAAGTACTTTTTAGAATTTTTGTGTAGTCATTGATAGCAGTGGGGGGTAGTTTCACTTCATCACTGACATTCTGTCTTGCCTTATATAAGGGGTACATTTTGAGTTATCTCTGCTTAATATCAGAGCTTTGGTTGGCTAACATCTACCTTAAATCAGCTGGACCTATAAGTGAATTTAGGTACACTTTTATCTGCTCTTTTGCATATAGTACTGTATTTAATTTATTTTTTTGTGTTTTTCTCTGAATATTAACTCAACTGAAGTTGTGGCTGTCTCTCTACAGTTAGCTCCCCACCCAGCCTCCCTGTTATTGTTTTTGGTGTTAATGTTGGTGGCTTTGAAATTGCCCACCCCTCTTGTAGATTTGTATTTGGATACTCCTCCTGGACCCATCTCATTTGCTCACTCAACTGAGTGCAGTGAGATCATATTCTGATTTCAGGCACTCCTACTGTGTACAAGGAGAGCATTTGGGAAGGACAACCCCTGTAGCCTCTTAATCCTGCTCTTTTCCCTCCCTAAAAATAAATATATATATATATATATATATATATATATATATATATATAATTTATATATTATTCAGCTGCTCTTACTGTAACTGTCTTAGTTGCTCTTCTGTGTGCTGTTATCTGTTCAGTCGCTCTTATTCTGCACTTATTACTGCTTGTTAATAGCCTTCTAATTTACTGCCTTCTGCACTTGTTTTTTAGTCATTTGTTAATTTAATTGCATTTATTTGAACTGTATTTTCTTTAGTTTCATAGGTTCATAGATTAGTACTAGGCTAATTGCCTTTGCGAGCCATTTTAAGCCTAGCCAATTATCCCCCTGTGAGATTCAAACCCTGTACCTTGTGTTTGTAAGACAAACACCTTAACCATTAGGCCACCCTCCCAACCCATGCTACACACTCGGGTGTGCTGGCCTGCATTACAATTTGAATTGTATTTACTGCTGTTTTAGCTGTTTTTCTGTAAAAAAAAAAAATTCTAAGCTTTTTCCTGCTTTTCCTGTAAATAGTCAAGTCCAGATACAGACCTGCTGTATCCAGGACTGTTTGTAAGCTTCTGAGACGCCCCCCAAGCTTTTCTGTGTTGAAGGGAAGCCTTCTAGCTTATCAGTGGGGATGGTAAGCACTAGGTAGCCTATCTACCACTGGAAGAGTGGGTTTTGGCCCTGAAATTGTAGTTTATTGGTCGTTTGGGCAGTTTTTCCATCTCTTTCTACTTTCTTGGTTAAAAGCCCGTTTTGCGTTTGGTCCCCACCTTTCCTAAAACTAATGTAGTCTAGGTAGAGATTTGCTGTATCCAGGACCTGTTGGTAAGCTTCTGAGCCTCCCAAGCCCTTCTGTGTTGGAGAGAAGCCTTCTAGCTTATCAGTGGGAGTGGTAAGCACTAGGTAACCTATCTACCACAGGAAAAGTGGTTTCTGGCCCAGAAATTATAGTTTATTGGCCATTTGGGAAGATTTTCCATCTCTTTCAATCTTCTGATTTAAAAGCCTGTGTTTGTGCTTGTTTCCTGCCTTTCCTGTTACTAGTCTAGTCCAGGTACAGATTTGCTGTATCCAGGACTCTTTGTAAGCTTCTGAGCCCCCCAAGCCTTTTCGTGTTGGAGGGAAGCCATCTAGCTTATCAGTGGGAGTGGTAAGCATCAGGTAGCCTATCTACCACAAGAGGAGTGGCCCCTGACCCAGATATTGTAGCTATTGGCTGGTTGAGCAGTTTTTTCCATCTCTTTCAACGTTCTGGTTTGAAAGATGCACTTGTGCCTGTTTCCCACCTTTCCTATAACTAGCCTAGTCCAGTTACAGAGTTGCTGTATCCAGGATTGTTAGTAAGGTTCTGAGCCTCCCAAGCCTTTCTGTGTTGGAGGGAAGCCTTCTAGCTTATCAGTGGGAGTGGTAAGCACTAGGTAGCCTATCCTCCATGGGAAAAGTGAGTTTTGGCCCAGAAATTGTAGTTTATTTGGCTGTTTGGGCAGTTTTCCATCTCTTTCAACTTTCTGGCTTAAAAGCCTAAGTTTGTACTTGTTCCCACCTTTCCTATAACTAGTCTAGTCCAGGTACAGATTTGCTGTATCCAGGACTCTTTGTAAGCTTCTGAGTCCCCCAAGCCTTTCTGTGTTGGAGGGAAGCCTTCTAGCTTATCAGTGGGAGAGGTGAGCATTAGGTAGCCTATTTACCACAAGAAGAGTGATTCCTGGCCAGAAATTGTAGCTATTGGCCATTTTTTTTCAATTTCTTTCAATGTTCTGGTTTAAAAGCTGCACTTGCGCTTGTTTCCACCTTTCCTGTAACTAGCCTATTCCAGGATACAGGATTGCTATATCCAGGACTGTTGGTAAGCTTCTGAGCCCCGCAAGTCTTTCTGTGTTGGAGAAAAGCCATCTAGCTTATCAGTGGGAGTGGTAAGCACTAGGTAGCCTGTCTACCATGAGAGGAGAGGTTCTTGGCCCAGAAATTGTAGTTTATTGACCATTTGGACAGTTTGGCCATCTCTTTCAACTTTCTGGTTTAAAAGACCACGTCTGCGCTTGTTTCCTATCTTTCCTGTAACTAACCTACTGGGTAGCACTAGAAAGCCTTAAACTGATACAAGCCTTCTAGCTTAGAAGAGAGACTTTGGAGTGATTAAGTATCAGTTTTCTGTACTTTCTTGCTGTACTTAACTGTTTTCTGCCTAAACGCAGATTTCCAGCATTTTTTGTGATTTAAAAGCTTGTTTTTTTCACATATTGTACTTATTTGACTGCCTGCACTTTTAAAAAGTTTTTTTTTAAATAATTTGTTTAACTGTTGCAGGCTACACACTAAAGTGTGAAAGCCTTTTCTGATCGTTTGTAGTCGTTTAAAGCTGTTTTAAGTGTATTTTTTACTGGTTTTGCCTTATCTTTAAAAAATAAAAAATAAAAAACTCCTTGTTTCCCATCTTTCTAAGCTAGTATAGTCCAGTTTTCAGGCTAGTGCTGAATTCAGGGCTGTGACACTAGTTTCTGAGTTCCCCATACCTTACTTGGATAGAAGGACTTTCTCTGTTCACCTGTGAGAGAGGTGAGCTTTGAGCAACCTATTTGTCCCTGGAGGAATGGTTCCAGCCCAGAAGTTAGTAATTTATTGGCCATTTTGGGCTAATTTCTATCTCTTTCATTTCTCCACTATAAAAACTGCATTTGCATGGTTTTGCGCACCGGGCAGTGCCAGTTAGCTACGGTTAAATTATTCCTGGCTCCACTAAGTCTCCTCTTCAGTTTTTCCCTTGAAACTAGTCTTACTCTCAACTTAAGCACTCAAAAAGCATCTTAAAGCCCAGCACTTGCTCAGACCTAATAGCAAGCACTAATATACCCTGACACTGATTGCTGAGCAGGGCAAGGCTCTTTATTCACCCCTCACCAACCAAGCGACTCACCCTACTATTCAGGCATAACCAAAAGGCAACTTCAGATGCACTCTCCATTCCAGCTGGTGAATCTGGGTATCCTGAGGCAATGTTACAACTGCCTCTTGTACACAGACAACCCTCTCCTCCTACCACAAAACACTAACATATGCGAGAGATGCAATTATACAGCCAAAATGGAAGCTAAGCTGTCTCCACCCACGACTGGAACAGACAGTCAAGAGGAGAAGGTTAACACTTGCACCACAACTCCAGCCGCAGACAGTCCTACTCAAACAGCACTGGTAAAAAATACACATAAATACACAAAATCATACACGGAGACTCTAAATAAAAACCTGCAAAAGCATCAGAGACCTCCAAAGCAGACACCCAAACAACCTGCACTTCCCGTCACATAACACATAAAACACAAAATCAGTGTGCCACACAATCAAAGCTCTTAAGGTGAAATAACATACCTAGCACACTAGTAATAGGTGACTCTATAGTCAGGCACATTGATGTCCCACTCACTAGGCTGGACAAGCAGAAGGTTACTGTTTCCTGCCTGTCGGAAGCCAGAATCCGCCACATAACACAAGCACTCAGGTCACTCCAGAACAAGTACAAATATGAATCTGTCATTGTTCATGTTGGTGTGAATGACCTGAGACGTACCTCCCTGGACTACATGAAGAGAGACGTGGAAGAGCTCTCTGATCATGGTAGCCCAGGCTGGTATGACCCTGACCCTGAGTAGCATCCTGCCCTCACCAAGAATGATACCTCAGTATAAAGAAAAAAATTATCAATTTCAACAATTGGCTAAGCTTCTGGTGTCATTCAAAGGGGATCCAGTGTCTGTCAGCCTGGGATGACATGCTCGACAAGCCGCGTTGCTTCACAAGAGACGGCTTGCACCTGACCCCTAGGCTTTCGAATACTGGCCAAGGCTCTTGCTGCCCCCATAGTGCCTTTTTAGGCAAGGCTCAAAAGTCAAACTCACCTCCATAAACAGCACAATTAACAAAAAACTGAAGGTTATGCTACTCAATGCCAGGAGTTTAAATCTCAAAATGCACGCACTCAAAGCCCTCCTCAGTATGGAGAACATTGACATCTGTGCAGTAACTGAAACCTGGTTCAAGGATCCAGAGAGCACTCCAGCACTACTGGGCTACAACTCGTACCACACATTTTGGCCACAGATCATGGACTGAAACACAAAAGGAGGGGGGTGTATCCATATTCATCAAGGATACCTACACCTCCAGGTTAGTGGCTCAACATGATACCTCTGAGATCATCGATGTGCAACTAACATCAGGCACATCTGCAATGCAAATTGTGGCCTGCTACAGATCATCCTCCATGACCCAGGACCACCACTCCATCTTTCTGGAGACACTGGAAAACATAAAGGTTCTACCAAACACCCTGATATTGGGTGATTTCAATTACCCTACCATTCACTGGGAAAACTACTAGAGTATAAATTCCCAGGCCCAGCTCTTCCTGGAATTAATCAACTCAAACGACTACCAGAGGTGAAAACATATTGGACCTGGTCATCACCACCATGGGCAACAGGTGTTCCACACCGGAGATCAACCTGTCACTGGTTAGATCAGACCATAAACTAATCACTCTGGATGTCCACACCCTACCACCACCCCCAACTAAGTAAACCACAGTAAAAAACTTTTCTAAAGCCAACTTCACCTTACTTAAGACAGAGGTGGTAAGTTTCACAGCCCCCACGCTAAAGAATAATGCTGCCCAAGATGCAGAAACCTTTACTAATGCACTCTATGAGCATCTACAAGGATGCATGGATCATGTTATCCCTAGCAAAACCAAGACTCACTCCTCTAAGAGAAGGAAACCAGTTTGGTGGACCCCTGCAATAAACAGGCTATACAACAGAAGGAGGAAACTAGTTCAGAAAAAAGCAAATCACAAAAAGGAAAGACATCCCTGATCGGTATCAGTAAGAAACTAAGGTTCCTCATCAAATCATCCAAGGCTAATTTCGAAAGAAAAATAGCCAAGGATTCAAAAGATAACCACAAAGCTTTCTTAAGCTATGTCAAGAATCTAAGTGGCAACTCGCAGATATGCACTGAACTAGTGCAAAATAGCACAAAATATACTGAACTACTGATATTGCCAACATCCTGGCAGATAGATTCTGTGCAAACTTCACCCCCCTCTCACCTCCAAAAGGGCCCAAACAATATCGGAAAAGTGTAGTGTCCCAAAAATCACAGACGCACAGGTGAAAATAGCCCTTTCAAAAGCCAGAAACACAGCGTCATTGGGACCAGATGGTGTCCCAGGCTGCGTCTTGCACGAACTACAGAATGAACTAACCCCCCACCTAAACACGCTGTTCGACCTCAGTCTCTCCACAGGCTATGTGCCCATAGAATGGTGCACAGCAACGGTTATTCCTCTCCACAAAGGAGGGGCCAAAACTGACCCTGGTAACTATCTCCCCATAAGCCTGACTAGCCTGGTCTGCAAGGCTATGGAGCCCATCATCATGGAACTAATTAACAAAGAGATTGGAAACCTCCAAACACTTGACCCGACCCAGTTCAGCTTTGTTAAGGGCAGATCATGCCTACTAAACCTGGTTGACTTCTTTGAGACAGTCACCAAGGCCATAGACAAGGAAAAGGTGGTTCACACAGCCTACCTTGACCTCGCAAAGGCTTTCGACACCATTCCCCACTTGGGTATTACAGAAAAACTCACCAGCCTGAACATAAACCTCTACGTCACAAGATGGGTTGACAACTGTCTTACAGACAGAGCTCACACGGTAAGAATAGTGGGCTCCAGGTCCAACTCTAAACCAGTCACAAGTGGTGTCCCGCAAGGCTCGGTCCTGTGACCCCAACTGTTCGGCATATACTTCTCAGAAGTACAGGAGGAATATGGCTAACCAAGTTCGCCGATGACTGCAAACTGGGAGCCATAATTGACTCTCCGGCTGATACAGACATCCTTCAAAAGGGCCTTACTGAGATGGACACCTGGTGTCAAAGTCATGGCCTCAAACTACATGCCAAAAATGCATGGTCATCTTGTTTGGGAAAAACAAAACTCCCACTAATTACCACATAGGTGGCAGCCCCCTTAATACAGAAGAGGTAATAAGAGATTTGGGGACTCAGGTAGATAGTAATGTCTCCTTTGACAATCATATTGCCAAAGTAGTTAGGAAATCCTTCTATTTGGCCCATCTAATTACTAAAGGGTTCACATATAGAAATAAAGAGGTTATAGTGCCCCTCTACTCGTCACTCATTAGACCCATCATAGAGTACAATGCCCCATTTGGGATGCACCTCATAAGACACTTTCAACAGCTGGAAAGACCAAAAAAGTACCTCACCAAGAGGATTACTGGCCTCAAACATATGTTCTATGCAGCCCGACTGAAAATACTTCAGCTGTACTCAGTGGCATATCACTTACTCAGAGGTGATCTCTGCCAGACTTACAAAGCCATGTCCAACTCAGAATTGATGGACATGTTCCACCTAAAGAAATCCTAGTCACTGCAAGCCATGCGCTCTTGTGAGCTAAACCTCACCACAACAATAAATAGAACATGCTGGAGGGATAGATTCCTGTCACAGAGGATCCCCATGCTTTGGAACAAAATTCCAAATTACATCAGGCAGAGCCCCTCACTAACACTCTTCAAGACAAACCTTGATGAGTGGATGGGTAACAGAAAATACACCCCTGGGATCACTTAATTGGCTCTGCTTGACAGAGGATCAGTTAATTAATCAATGGGATGGCGAAAGCCGACACACTGTGGCTAGGCTTATAAATGCCCTCGGGGCAGATAGCCTAGTACCTACTTATGAACCTATGAGTACCCAGGTCTCACCACAGGCTATGTGCTTAGGGGGCTGTTGTTGATGTGGTAATCAGTAGGGGCCATGCTTTTGCTGAATGGTATGATAATACATTTTTTTGATTTTAACTTAAGGCCATGACTTTGGCACCAGTCATTTGTTGTTGTGAGACCCTCTTGCAGTATGTTAATATCATTTGGGGAGTCATTGATAGCACTCAGCTTACTGTCACCTACAAACCTGGTCAGCCACAGGCCTTTCATCTTTGCCTGGACCTCTGAGAAGTAGATGCCAAACAGTAGGGGTCCCAGGACAGATCCCTGGGGAACACCACTAGTGACAGGTCTATTGTCGGAGGTGGAGGCACCTATTTTGACCTTGTGGGTCCCATCTGTGAGCCAGTTGGCCACTCATCTGATGAGAAAGGGATTTACACCAACATGTCTAAACTTTTTGATGATGCCTGAGTGGGGGATTTTGTCAAAGGCCTTGACCAAGTCAAGGTAAGTTGTAAGTAATGACTTTCCCTCATCCAGGGCCTTGGTGACAGTCTCAAAGAAGTCAACCAGGTTCAACAGGCAAGATCTGCCCTTGACAAATATGAACGTGGGAGTCCTTGTTTATGAGATCCATAATAATATGCTCCATGGCTTTATAGCTCAGACTTGTCAGGCTAATGGAGGTGATGATTTCCAGGGTTAGTAGTGGCACGACCTTGGTGCAAGGGGATGACAATGGCAGTTTTCCACTCTGTTGGAAAGAAGCCTGTACTTAGGCTGTGGTTTAATAGGGTGCTCACCAGCGAAGCTGTTCTTGCTGGAGATGGTGTAGAATACAGCCTGGGTACTATCAGGTCCCATGGAAGCTGTGTTCTTTGCCTTGAATAGGGCCTTTAATACTTAATCTATGGAGATGTGAGGTGCGGTACAAGTATCAGGGATGTGGAATGGGCCTTTGGGGGGGATGGGGGGTGAAGTTTGCACTGAACCTATCTTCCTTGAGGTTGGCTAAATCAACAGGATCAGTGTAAGTGGTACTGTTAAGTACTAATTCAGAATAAACCTGGGCTTTGTCATGGAGGTTCCTGACGTAACTGAAGAAGGCTTTGTGGTTTTCCTTTGTTTCAGAATCTAGTTTCAATTCATAATTGGCTTTGGAGGTTTTCACTAATGATCTCATTTGCTCTTTGAGGCTGAGGAGAGAGTTTTTCCAATTTGGAATTTATTCCTGTTTACCCCTGGACAACAGTTTCTTCCTTTTGTTTGAAATCTGTTGATACAGGATGACCACCAGACAGGTTTGTGTTTACTTGAGAAGCAGGTTTCAGTTCTGTTGGGTATAGCTGGGTCCATGCAGTTGTACAGGTGCTTTTGCATACTGTTCAGCATAGTTGTCTGTATCCTCTGAGGGGGGCGGTGGTGTGAAGCTCCTGACAGCCTCCCTTAGGAGGTTGTAGTCAGCTTTTGAGAAGTGTTTTAGCCTGGTTACAGCTGGGGGGGTTGGGATAGAAACTTCGAATGAGACAGACCTATGATCTGATTTCACCAGGGAAGAACATACTATGGGAGTGGTGCAGCAGTCACCCATGTTGGTGAGAACCAAGTCCAGCATGTTATCTCCTCTTGTGGGGGATGAGACAAGCTGGTCTAGTGCGTTAGAATTGATGAAGTCAGGCAATCATCGGGTGAGCACATTAGTGCAGGAATAGTTCACATTCTATGGTTGAGTAGTTGTAGTCACCAAGGATCAGCATGTTAGGGGGTACCTTGATGGAGTCAAGTAGGTCCAGATAGGAGGAGTGGGTGTCCTGAATCATGGAGGGGGGTCTATAACTTGGATGGAAGCCTTGCCAACTGTCAGTTGCACCTGGAGTAATTCCAGTGCATAATGCTGGCAAACAGGTCTGGAGGTGCGCCTGCCCTTAATGAAGATAGAGACTACATCACCCTTAGTCTTGCCAACCTTATTTTGGGGACAGAATGTGTAGAATGAGGTATAGCTTGGTAAGGCAGGGGTGCTGTCTGCATTCTTGAACCAAGTTTCTGTGACTGCACAGACATTGGCATCTTCCAGTGTGAGGAGGGCCTCCAGTGAGTGCATTTTCAGGTTAAGGCTCCTAGCATTAAGCAGCATAACCTTCAATTTGCTTTTTGACTGATCTTTTATGTTGGAAGCTTTGTCTTTGGGACACTGTCTAAAAAAGGCACAATGGGGGAGGCAATATCCTTGTTCAGGATCAGGAATCCCAGGGGTGAAAGGTGGAGGCCATCTCTGGCAAAGCATCGAGGCCTGTCAAACATGTCATCCCAGGCAGATGGATACTGGATCCACTTGGAAAGACAACAGAAACTAATTGAACCATCTAGCATTATCTGCATTCTCAGTCCCCCTATAAGATGTGCTTTGCACATTTGTCTTTAGATAAGTTCAAAGACCCCTCCCCATTCTATCCATTCACTCTTCGGCCATTTATTCCCAGTATTCATCTATCTCCACCACTTTTCAAGCTTTACTTATCTTTTACCCACCCAGCTGCTATCTGAAGATCAACTTTACACTCCCATTTCCACATACGAATTTGAGAATCAAACCCAATCACACAAAATCTCCAGTGTTGATCTAAAACAGGACAGAATGCCACAACTGAGATTATAAAAATGTATGTAAATGTATATAAATGCATTCTATGAACACCTTCAGGACTGCATGGATCATGCAATCCCAAATAAAACCAAGACCCAATCCTCCAAAGGCAGACGACCTGTCTGGTGGACCCCAGCCATAAACAAACTATACAATAGAAGGAGGAAGCTACTACATGATAGAGCAAAATCCCAAAAAGGGAAGGCATCTCTGATCAGTATTAGCAAAAAACTACGGGCACTCATAAAATCATCTAAGGCCAGCTTCGAGAGAAAAATTGCACAGGACACTAAGAATAATCACAAGGCTTTCATTAGTTATGTTAGGAACCTGGGTGGGAATTCCCAGATATGCTCAGAATTAGTCCAAAATGACAAAAATACACCAACCCACAGACATTGCCAACATCCTAGCTGACAGGTTCAGCGCAACATCTCCCCTCCCACCAAAATGGGCAATATCTATCCCAGCAGAGTGCTGCCCCCTGACATCTCAGATGCTCAGGTGGGAGCTGCCCTCTCCAAAGCAAAAACACAGCATCAATGGGACCAGACGGTGTCCCAGGCCATGAACTCCAAGAAGAGCTAAACACAAACATAAAACTACTGTTCAATCTCTGCCTTACTACAGGATACCTCTCCACAAAGGTGGTGCCTCAACGGACCCTGGAAACTATCACCCCATAAGCCTGACTAGCTTGTTCTGCAAAGCTATGGAAAGGATCATCATGGACCTCATTAATAAAGATATTGGGGACCTACAGACACTGGATCCTACCCAGTTTGGCTTTGTTAAGGGCAGATCCTGCCTCTTACACCTGGTTGACTTCTTTGAAACAGTCACCAAGGCCATTGTGAAGGTGGTCCACACAGCCTATCTGGACCTCGCAAAAGCCTTGGCATTATAGATAAGCTCACCAGCTTAAATATAAACCCCTATGTCACTAGATGGGTTGCAAACTGGCTCAAGGACAGAACCCACATGGTTAGAATTGCTGGAGCCATGTCAGACTCCAAACCAGTTACAGTGGCGTCCCACAAGGCTCAGTCCTGGGACCTCTTGTTTGGTATATATTTGGATGTACAGGCCAACACGGAAGGACTGTGGCTGACCAAGTTTGCAGATGACTGCAAACTCTCCAGCCGACACAAGCAACCTCCAAAAGGGCCTCG
Organism: Protopterus annectens; assembly: GCF_019279795.1. Lineage (NCBI taxonomy): Eukaryota > Metazoa > Chordata > Ceratodontiformes > Protopteridae > Protopterus > Protopterus annectens. The sequence continues at coordinate 1,537,612,138 of NC_056739.1, read as the reverse complement.
TAGAAACAGACAACTGGTGCCAGAGCCATGGCCTCAAGCTAAACGCCAAAAGTGTATAGTCATCCCTTTGGCAAAAACAAATTACCACATAGGTGGTAATCCATTAAGTACAGAAGAAGTAATTAGGGACCTGGGGACCCAAGTTGATAGCAATCTCTCATTTGACAACCACGTGGCCAAAGTGGTTAGAAAAACATTTTATATAGCCCACCTAATCATGAAGGGATTCACATCTAGATTAGGGAGGTCATCGCCTCTTTACTCATCCCTCATCAGGCCCATAATTGAGTACAATGCCCCCTTTGGGATGTACCTTACCAAACACCTGCAGCAACTGGAAAGACCCCAAAAGTACCTCACCAAGAGGATCAAAGGGCTCAAACAGATGCCATATGCTGCCGGTTAAAGAAACTCCAGCTCTACTCAGTGGCATACCTGCTCAGAGGTGACCTGTGCCTGACGATAAGGCCATGTCCAACCCGGAATTAAGGGACATGCTGCACCTCAAAAATCAAATCCCATCGAGCTACACGCGAGAGACTTGAACCTCAGCACTGAAATAAATAGGACATGCTGGAGGGACAGATTCATAACCCAGAGGCTCCCTTCACTCTGGAATAAAATCCCAGTCCAGGTTAGGCAGAGTCCCTCATTGACTCTTTTTGATGAGTGGATGGGAGATCGTAGGTTTACCTCGGGTATCACTTCTGTGTCACTGTTAGACAGAGGCACAGTATACTAACCTCGAAAAAGGGCATAGCAAAATTAATTTAAAATGGGTGGCAAAAGCCAAACATACTCTGGCTAGGCTTATAAATGCCCTAGGGCAGATAGCCTAGTATGAACCTATGAACCTATTGTGTAAACTAAAAACAAAGACATCTTCACTTAGGCTTCTTCAGGTTCAACTATAATGATAATTATATTACAGATGGTAAGACTAAAAAGGCATAAAAAGTTTTGCATCAACATTGCTGAGAGATAATGATCTGTAAGTGAACCGTAATTGCTTGGATCAGCTTTATCACCTTTTTGTTCATATAAAACAATAGCAGTGACAAGACATTGAGTCAGGTCATCTTCTCTCTTGTAGTGCTTCATTATATACCTTCCTCGATACTTCTGCAACATGGAAACCCATCCTTTTGTAAAAATCCACAGGGAGTCCATCCATTCTCGCACCCTACCTCCACTGAGTTGATGTATACCTGCCACTGTTGCAGCTATTCCCACACTTTTACTTAGCTCTGCCCTTTCAGGGCTTACCAGTACTTTACCTTGTCATTGATAAGAAAAGTCCTGCTCTAATCTCCTACAATAAAATGTAACAGTTTGAAATGTCGGGACTCGCTTTAATAATGTTGTGACTAAATAGCTGAAAAAATGAATACTCCCTTTTCTCCAAGGCATGGTGATCTCAGAGTTAGTATGTATAAGTTTGGGGGGGGTGGCTTGCCCCCTTATAAAAAAGAATTATAAAGGAGAAGAGTGATGTAAAATATTCATTCCTCTCCTGCATCCTTTTTTTTTTTTTTTGACATGTAGGCATTTTTCATTATGAGTGTGGACATTTCAATAGAGAGCCTGATACAAATCCTCATAATATTGATAAACCACCTCCAGATGGTTGGAGACATACTCTAGCCTCACGAGTGAAATGCTTATGATAGCTGATCAAAAAAAAAGTTCAAAAGTGTGTACACAGAATTTGCCTAGCAAAACTAGTGGAAAAGGCTATACCACAGAATTAATTCTTAGCATATTACCCATTACCTTAAAGTAGTGCACTGTTATGTGTATTCTGGTACTAGAGGAATGTTCTTAAATGGAATAAAATATGACAAATTAATGTTTTTTCCTCAGCTCTGTAGCACTGAGTGATAAAGCCTTGACTGCACTCCAGATGACCCATGTTTGGTTAGTGGTATGTGTGTTGGAAGGACTGGGCAGGGGAATATGGAAGTGATTGTCCAATGATAGCTCACCCATACTGGGGATGGGTGTCAGCCTGGCTCTCTGCAGTTGCAGCATGACGAACCTGGTGAGTTCTGCATTGCAAATGACATACTGCCTGATGAGAGGTTGGGCATGCATAGTGGACTTTGGAAGGCTGCTGCATGATGGGAATAAGAGCCTGCACCCTGGCAGCAGTATGATTCTGCACCAGTGTCCTTGATCTCTGAACGAGTACTGGATCTGAGTAGGACAGAGTCCTGGAGAGGCTAATGTGGGCCCAGAAAACACAGTAAATGAGGACAGGAGATAGTAGAAGCTGATGGTCAGCTGGGGTTGCTGAAAAGAACAAAAAAATAAAAATAACATTATAGACCAAGTGCTACAGCATTTAGAGTTAGACTTTGCCATTGTGTAGCTGATGTGTTTGCTATTGTAAACTTAATTTCCTCTAGCAAGTGGCAAGAGCAGCTAACAAAAGTGGCTGGCATTACTGCCAAATGGCCAAGGGTTACTTGAATGAGGCACAACCTCTGTAACTGGATTTTTCCTCTAATAAAAGCTAGAAGCAGTTAACACACATTTCTGACATTATAGTCTGCTGGTTAAAGTAATACGCTGGGAAGGTGACAGTTCCTGAATACCTAGATTTGAGTCCCACAAAGTAGTCTCATTACATAGTGTTGTGATTCTTTGGGGGGGTGAAGCAGGTACCTATAAATTACAAGCTTGTAACCATAACTTTTACAGTTTATTATGTGGTGATGTGGTGTATGGCCTTTTTCATAAAATATTGGAATACTTCTGTAACAGAACAACCTTACAGCTAAGCATTAATAGAGAATCATGCCAGATGAAGGTAATTTAGTTTCATGACTGAAGGTTGTATTTATGGAGAAGAGTTCACAGATGCCTGCAGTCTATGCATATCTGAATAAGGCATCCACCACTGTCCCTTATGGATGTGTACTATAAGAAATGAGGGAGGGAAACTTGGCAAATTCAAATATGATGGTATGTATGAAAGACTGGCTGCATATCAGACTACAGAGAGTGAGTGGAGTTGTGCCTAAAGGAATACAGATTGGGAGGAGTGTTTTAAGGGTATCAAAAGGTTCAGCATGTGACACAATACTGTTCACCATCTTTGTATGTGACATTATTCTTGTGCTGAAAAACAGTAACAATGTCCCCAGACAATGCTAAAACTGAGACAAGTGCATTGAGTAGAGGAATAAGCACCCCAGAAAACTTCAAAAGCTAGACATTTCCATTTTGTACTGACAACCTTTTTGTTGTTTGCTCTCCTGCAATGGCAAGGCAAATCTCATGTTGAATTCCTAGCCTTGTCTACAAGCATCAACATGGACATAGCAAATCTATCCTTTGGGTATCCCTTACTAACATTACATACATTGCAATGGACCATTATAGATTAACTGGCATGTTTATTGACTTACTGAAGGCTTTTGCCTGGTATTACACACTATATTCTGCAGCAGTTAATTTCTGTATGGGATGGAAAAACCTTTTCTATCCTCACTGGGCAATGATCTCTCACAGCTGATGTTACTAGTAAAGATAAAGACTGCACTCATAGCCGGCCTTAGGCATAGGCCAACTAGGCGGCCACCTAGGGCGCCGCTGTAGCAGGGGCTCAGTATTTATCTGGTGTAGGGAGACCAGGATGGGGGCACCGAGTGGTGTTGTAGGGGGCGCCATGGAGCCCTTTTGTCTAGGGCACCAGTTGACCTAAGGCCGCTCCTGACACCATCCTATTCTCCTCTTCTCAGCCACCAAGTGAAGAAACCCACTGAGGCTCACAAACAGTTCCTCTTTGATTTTTAGTGCTCATAAATACTACCTCAGTTTTCATCCCTGATCTAATGATTATTTATATGTAGATAAATAAGCGCTCCTTCTTTATAATCAATGCAGAAAATATTGAAATGATACTGTCATGTGACTTTGCTATGGCATGTCACTGGTTTAGCAAACATGAGTACCAATACAATTTTTATAACTAAAGCACTGCATTTCAGTACTCACCATTGCCTTGCTAAAGAAAACATTAGGAAATTCTGTCTGTGTTAGGTGCAACATAAATAATGGCTCAGTTTAAATACATTTCATATGGCACACGTAGCCAAAGGAGTGAACAGACTGAACAGTGAGTATCACAGCTATGTTGGCAACCACACAGTAATAACACATGACAATCTGGCTATCAGTGTGGAGGTAGTATTACAACATCATATTAAATACATACTGACCGGGTCATTCTGTTCACATTAATGTTAATACTGCCATTTTTTTACAGATTACCCATCATTTTTCATATCTGCTGTATTGTGACACATCTGTGTTACAGCCTTGGAGAGGAGTATAAATTAGGGTATGATCCTTCCCTCTGGTTGTGTGTTTTGCATGTGCTTGGTGTAACTGTACTTTTACTGCATAGCTGCAAGTGTCAACATTCTGCCAAATGTGTTTTTGTGTGTTCAGTTTGGTATCTTATACTTTGAAACAAGTAAAATATCTGGTGAATAACTAGAGCAGTTTTTGTTATGGAGAAAGGTGCCATACTGGTGCTGCCACTGCTATGACCACACAGAGTGCACTGTTTTCAACTTCAGAGGCTGTAGAAGGCAGGTTACATAATGCTGGTGCAGGGATCCAGGGGATGACAACCAAGATGGTTAAGGGGCTAGCAAAATCTAAAACATGATCAAAGGAAAGAGCATTTAAATTGGTTGCTATTACAAACAAATGGACAGGACACACATGATTTCCACAAACAGCATCCTCTCTGGTGTAATAGAGAGATCATGCATGTTCAAGAAAGCTAAGAGGAATGGAAAGGTATATGCCTGGCAGCTGTTTCACAGTACATTAAGAGAATGAAAGACTCCTGGGGCCATGGAACAAACTGCCAGGAGTAGTAGTGCAAGTGAGAGAGTTGGAGCAAATGAAGCAGAATAAGGAATGAGAACAACTTTATAGGGCTGGAACAAAGGCAAACCAGAGGGACCTGGTATGGGTCTAGGTTCAGGCAAAAATATAAGGTTAGCAACTTTTGTGCATGTCTGAACAACTCACATAAATTGACCACAGTTCATGGCTCAACTCTAAGAAGCAGGCATTTCTTCCTGCTTAGCAGGTCCTACCCACCACTTGTTTTTCTAACTCATTACTGCTTACTCTACATTATGTCCACCATTGATACTGTGTCTGTTGCGTGAAAGCTTGTCCTGTACACATTTTGACTTATGCACCATATCTTAAAACTCCAAAACATGGACTTTGAACATAATTAGATGAGTTATCTAATGATTGTGTCTACAGTACAGGCTTTGTACTAGGATATAAAACTTGCAAGGACAAAGTGAAGAGGCCGCAACAGCAACAGGATAACAACATATAGTAGGAGCATAAACCTTGTACTTAGAAATTCTACTTACTTCATGGAGACAGGAATGCAACTGCTTTTGATCAAACTATTGCACTCGCTCGAAGCACTCCTTAAAATGGAGAACATCGACATTTGTGCTGTAACAGAGACCTGGTTCAAGGCAGCAGAAAGCACCCCTGCACTACCAGGCTATAACTCTTTCCACACCTTTTGACCCCAGAACATGGACTGAAGCTCCAAAGGTGGTGGTGCTTCCATATTCATTAAGGATGCGCACACCTCCAGACTGGTAAACCAACATAACGCATCAGAGATACTTCAGGTGCAGCTAACATTGGGTAAGACAGCAATTCAGGTCGTAGCCTGCTACAGGTCCCCAACCATGTCCCAAGACTCGCGCTCCATGTTCCTAAGCACCCTGGCGAATATTAGAGTGCAACATAACACACTCATACTAGGTGACTTCAACTACCCCTCCATTAACTGGGAAAACTACTCATGTACCAATACACTTGCCCAACGTTTCATGGAGTTCATTTATTCCAATGCCCTGGACCAGCTCGTTCTTATCGCCACTAAAGGTAGCAATATTCTTGACCTGGTCATTACTAACATATGTGACCATTGCTTTACACCAGTAGTCAGCTCCTCCCAGTTAGATCTGACCACAAACTAATCACCTTGGAAATCCACATCCCTACCACCCCCACCCCACCACACCCGCAAAGGTAACCACCATGAAAAACTTTTCCAAAGCTAACTTTGGGCTCCTAAAAACAGAGGTGGCTAATTTCACAGCACCCATGCAAATGGGGAATAGTTGCATGACCGCCAGATCATACACCAATGCACTTTACGAACACGTACACAAATGCATGGATCTCACCATACCCAATAGAACCAAGATGCTCTCCACCAAAAAAGGAAGCCAATCTGGTGGTCCTCTGCCAAAAACAAACTCTAGAACAGAAGGAGGAATCTGATGCAGAATAAGGTGAAGTCCCAAGACTGGAAAAAAACCCTTATCAGCCTCAACAAAAAGTTGAGATCCCTCATCAAATCCTCTAAGGCTAGCTATGAAAACAGAATTGCAGCAGATAGTAAAGACAACCACATGGCCTTCTATAATTATGTAAAGAATCTCCACAGCAATACCCATATTTGCTCTGAGCTACTGCACAATGGTACCTCCTATACCGAGCCAACAGATATTGCCAATATACTGGCGAGCAGATTCAATGCCAACTTTACTCATCCCCCCCCCCAAAGGACCAATCACAATACCAGAAGATTGCCAGCCACACAGTATTACTGCTGCACAGGTTAAAAAAACCTCTGTCCAAGGCCAAGAATCCAGCTTCTATGGGACATGACAATATCCCTGGTTGTGTTCTACATGAACTACAGAGTGAACTGGCACCTCACCTGTGTGCCCTGTTCAATCACAGCCTCAACTCAGGCTTTGTCCCTACCGAATGACGCACTGCTACAGTCATCCCTCTCCACAAAGGAGGAGTGACTACAGACCCTGGGAACTATCGCCCAATTAGCCTGACGAGTCTGATATGCAAAGCTATGGAACACAATAATCATGGACATAATAAATAAGGATACAGGGAATCTCAAAACTCTGGATCCCACACAGTTTGGTTTTGTGAAGGGTAGATCATGCCTGCTCAACTTGGTCGACTTCTTTGAGTCAGTCACCAGAGCTGTGGATGAAGGCAAGGTGGTTCATACAACCTATCTTGATCTGGCCAAGGCCTTTGATAGCATTCCCCACTCAGGAATCATAGAAAAACTCACTAAGCTAGGCATCAACCCCTGTATCACTAGATGGGTTGCAAACTGGCTCACAGATAGAACTCACAGTGTTAAAGTAGATGACTCCAAGTTAGACTGCCGACTAGTCACGAGTGGAATCCCACAGGGTTTGATCCTGGGTCCTCTCCTGTTTCGTATCTACTTCTCTGAAGTCCAGGCCAACACAAAGGGACTCTGGCTGACTAAGTTCGCAGATTATTTCAAATTGGGAGCTATTATTAACTCCATAAGTGATGTTGACATCCTACAGAATGACCTCACTGAGACCAATGACTGATGTCAGAACCATGGCCTTAAGTTCAATGCCAAAAAATGTGTCGTCATCCCCTTTGGGAAAAACCTGGTTCCCATGAATTACCACATTGATGGTAGTCCACTGAACACAGAAGATGTTAAAAGAGATCTGGGAACACAGGTTGACAGCAACCTCTCTTCTGATCTCCACATTGCCACTGTGGTCAGAAAGTCCTTCTATGTGGCACATCACATTACAAAGGGTTTTGCATCCAGGAAGAAAGGTTATTGTCTCCCTCTGCTCTTCCCTTATTAGGCTAATCATCGAGTACAATGCCCCAGTTGGCATGTACCTCACTAAACACTTGCAACAACTGGTGAGGCCACAAATGTAGCTCACAAAGAAGATCCTAGGCCTTAAAAACTTGTCCTATATGGACAGACTCAAAAAACTCTAACTAGTCTCTGTCTCATATTGCCTACTTAGAGGCGATCTCTGCTTGACTGACAAAGCCATGTCTGACCCAGCTCTTGTTAGAAATGCTACATATAATGAAATCCCAATACCTCCACACCACATGCTCCAGAAACCTCAACCTCATTACCACAATCAACAGAACTTACTGGAGGGACAGGTTCATAACCCAGAGACTGCCCATGCTATGGAATAGACTTCCCATACATGTCAAGCAGAGCACCTCGCTGACCCTCTTCAAAAGAATTCTTGATGAGTGGATGGGAAATAGAAAATTCACCCCAGGGATAACTCCAGTGGCTCTACTCGACAGAGGCACTGGGAACTAAGGTTGGGTGGCAAAATGCCAGGGTAATCCTATGGCTAGGCTTCTAAAGGCCCCAGGGCCATTAGCCTAGTACACATCTATGAACCTATATTAAGCTGGGACAAAGACAGCCTGGGTAAAGATAGCTCACATTTGTCACTATGCATTTTTTATTTGTATTTTATATTAGTGTATATTCTTATAAATTAGTCATTTATAAATTTCACTTACAAAGACAACATCTTTAAATGAGGCATTTAAAGTCACTCTGATGGTACATTGGTTGGATTTCTACTTGTGATACCAGCAATGCAGGAGTGTGTAAGGGGTTCAGGGTATCACACAGATGGGGGGGGGGGGGGGGGGGGTCTCAGCAATCTAATTGAAGGCTACGCTCACTTTTTAGGTCAGCCTGAAAACAAGGCTCATTGGGTCTGGTTTGGTGAAATGAGCTACTTTTCATGAGATTGTTAGATCAAAAGAGTTACATAGCTTGACTACTGACCGCTGTCATTCCATTTCTATATCTCTGTGAGTCCCTGAACCATATTTGATGGCAATATCCACTGCCTCCCCACAATTCAAGAAGTGTGGAACCCCTTGATAAAGAGATGATGGTCTAGTCAGATGGAGCTCTGCAAAATCAAAGTTACTCTTTGAAAGATATTTAGGGACAGTCTGTGTAAAACTGCATGATAATGTAATAACAGGCCGGAGATTGGGAGCTGAAGATCTGAAGAGCATGGTCAAATACTAAGTTTCAGTTTTCTAAGTCATAATTCGTTCAAACCAGCATTCTAAGCCTTCAGTTATGTGTTGACCACCAGTTAACTTCTGCACAGCGGTGATCACAAATGCACATTTAAGAAAACATTCTATGATTTTGGACAAGGTAAGCAATAAAAGGGACATTAGCAAAACAGTTCTAATCTTTCAAAAACTGCTTTTGTTTCATGTTGCTTGTTAGAATAGTAATTTGCCTTGTTTAATGCTTTAACTTTAAGACTGATCAGAAGAAAAAGCTGCTCCATACCCCAGCTCTGTGGTTCAGAGGGATGAATCCCTGACTGTGGCAGATGACCTGAGCTGAATGAATGGCTTTGGTATTACAGGAGCTAGGCAGAGACGTATGGATGAGTGTCAGATGTCAAATCACCTATCTCTTGAGGGCTGCACTCCCCAGTGGCTGGTTAGCTAGTGATAGTATTGTGATCAGCAGCAGACATCCAGTAAGTCTGGCACAGTGGCAGCTGGAGTGGACTAGTTTTAAATGCTGTGATGTATGTTATATCAGTTAGCTCTAAACAGTTAGGGTTCCTTTCCCCCAATTAGCATACACCCCACATTAACCAACTCTGTGCATATGGTGCCTTATTAGAGTGTACTGATCTGTACTTTCGCTCTGTCTCTCTCTTTCTCTCTCTTCCTCCCCCCATGGGTACTTACTATGTGCATCTCTCCCCCTTTGCCCTTGGAGGTGCTACTCCAAAAGAGGAAAATCAGATAGTTATCAAGGAGAAGCTATGGTGGAGGGATAAGGATGGATTACAGAACACAGCAGATGGCTAACATTTGTGGACGAGCAAAAATATGCTGGTCTTTGATATCACAAGACAACCTGTGGCTAGTGTTGACTTTTTGTGGAGCAGCAAAATCAATGCTTCTGGCAGTTGGAAGAGAGGGTTAAGGAGCTGTTAATGATCTGTTTCCTGTGTTCCCGTGGCCCATGGTTTGATTCCCTCGGCTGCCACTGCCTGTGTGACTCACTAAACCAGACAGTGCTCCCAGGATGAGGCTGTAAAAGGACCATAAAGGTCAGTGCTCTACCCTGGTAAATAAATATAAATAAACACATGCACTTGCAAATTAGTTTTCTGGTCCATTAGGCTTTAAACTGCAACACACAAATGTTACATGCAAGAGAAAATAACTCATCCCACATCAACACAGTTACAGTGACGTATGAATAAACCAGAATAATGATCCTGTAGATCGTTTTTGTGGCTGCAGTATCCGCTGCTGTTAGCCATGGTACACTAATACACGGGTAATACATTCATCCGCTGTCTTGCAGAAATAGATCTGGGGCTCAGCCAATATCAGTGGACTAGGGTGAGACATTTAGAAACATCAAGCTATTGTATTACTTCATAATAGTGACTGAGAAGTGTGATGCTGAGTGACTGAACTCTGCCAGGGACAAAGACCACTGATATAAACTGAATATATAAGGTGATGCAGGTTGAATGTACATATGGTAAAGCTTGCATTTCTGGGAAAAACCAGTGCACACCAAAACAGTTTCTCCACAGACAACCACTGACCAAACTAAGAGATTTTTAGAAGGTGGTCCTTGTTGTTGTCTGCGAAGTCCTAAACAGGCAGGACCAGCGTTAGACAGTGACACTCCTTTTTTTTTAATTACATTTGTGACAGATTGCAGGATCACTGAGGGCAACTGTAAGTAGAATGAGAGGCATAACTGGAGAGGCAGAGGGAACAACCACATAGGATGTAAAGGCACCATTACAGGAAAGGAAAAACAACAGTAACCATTTATTAAAAAAATAAATTAAACTGCTGGGGAAAGTCTAAACAAGTTTTACAAATGTTAAGGGGATTGAACAGCTGCTGTTTGAGGAGATGTTACACAGCTTAGCAATGTTCACTTTCAGTCAAGGAAGAGACACAGAAAATATGGTATGGCCACATGTAGAAGGGTGGCATGACCATAGTTTTGGAGGAAGGGGATTACAAGGCATGTGTGGCAGACTGAAATACATTTAAAATGGCTGTCAAGATAAACTATTTCAGTCAAAGAGTAGTGAAATGTTATATATTACTGATGGAGACTGTAGAACCAGGGACAAGCTGATGTTTAAATCACCATGGCTAGATGTAAGAGAAGTAGAAATGAGCTAGTAGGACAGCTGTAAATGGGTGCCTGCAACATCTGAATATAATAAATAGAATTGTTGGTCTCCATATGATAGTATAATTCTATGGCAGTAGTGGTCCGGGAAAGGGGGAGACAGCATCAATTCAAGTTACACTACACTTCACAACAATTTGTATTTCTTGCACATCAATTTACGTGAATAATGGCACAGTATTGCGAGTACAGGGACACACATTACAGTAGAGTGAACAATTAGACTTATGCACTATTGAAGTATCTGCCACGAGAATACATTTGTCAGGTGTTTGTAGTGCCATAAATATACTAAGGAACAACATTCCTACCTAATGAGGCACACAGTAAATGATCAGCAGAGAATCTGGTAAACTTGACTGAGTAGTGATGTCATTAGTCCACTTCTTTTTAGGAGGGGTTTTGGGAATGATTTTATGCATTGTGGTCTGTAAATATTTCACGAATCAAAGAATGCAATAAGTCACTTTAGGATCTAGTCACCAATACCACTGAAATGTGCAATCTTATTGTAGCCTGTGTTCAACAGATGGAACTATCTGACCATAGACTAGTTGGAATGTTCATTATATTCTACGCACATTTGGTATGAAAGAACATCCTGGGAAGAAGAACTGGGTCTCAGGATTTGAGTAACTTAAAAACTACAACATTTATTTGAAAACAGGGCTGACATAGCTTCTTACATTTTAAAGAAGCATGATTCTTTACGACTTGTATTCTAAGGTTATACTATGTTTTGGGAAGGCATAACAGCTGGATGGTCATAATCAGCAGGGTGAAGCATGGTCGTTGAGGCATATGAGTCACTGAAACTGCTTCTATTACCCTGAGGCAAGCCTGGAAGATAACACAGAATAACAGCAGTAATATATATTCTCTTTGATCTAATTTTGTACACATGGGGAAACCTCTCTTACAGGATGTCAACACACTAATGAAAAAGCTGTATCTAACATTAATACACCAGTACCCCACAATCCAAATTGTATCTGTACTAAGTGCTCTGGGACAATGATACCAAATGCTGTAGTGGAGACAAGTCTTTCTAATGCTCCTTGCCCTAATCTCCAGAAAATTGGTGACACTTCAAAGAGTTCAGCCACCTGATAAAAACTGAAAATCATGTGTTTATGTGTGTTTGCATTTGTGTTTATAAGCTAGAAGGCAGAGGTTAAAAATTCTCTCTTCTCTAACACTGATGACAATCATTCATTTTACAGATTTTAGTTCTGTGTTTCTCTGATACAGAAGTACTGCAAGTTATTTTTTATGCATGTTTAGCTTTAAAAAAATGAAAGATTAGGAAACAGGACAACATACCCTAAATACGTTTACAGAGATTACATTTCTGCTTGGAACCTAAACAAAGCCTCCAAATGGCTTCATGAAGTCTCGGCTTTGTTTCTCAGTACATGACTGCAGGCAAAATAATTTGCATGCAAATCTGTTCCTCTGCTTCCTTACTGACTTGGATACTTAGCATATACAATGCCTGTTATGGCACCTGCTAACAAAGGATAAAACCTCACCTTAAAGGTTTCCCATCTATGTATCTAACAATGTAAACAAAATGAATAAGTGGATTTCAAATGCCTAACTTACGCAGAGCACAGTTTAGTGGTATTTTTTATTTTTGTTGAAAAATGGCACCTGATGTCTTTGTATGAAACTGAAGTACTGCTTCTGCTCTAGCTAGTTCACCTTATGGCTTTTAATAGTTTTAGCCTTCTAATGAAGAATGTGGTCCACTGTCGTTAAGCATCCCCAGTACCTATCCTGTCATAGTCACAAATGTGCAAGATAACTGCTTCTAGCAAGGTGCTCTGCTCCTCACTATGATGGTGACAGTGCAACATGTGACCAGCCATTAGCTGCATCATGGTGATCAGCAAAAGTAGTACCAGTCATCTGGAATGGCAGGTGGCCACATTTCAACAGGATTTCCCTGTACTAGCATTCTGCATAACTGCAGCAGGCAGAACAGCAAGTACATGGCATGTGCAGAAAAAGCACAACTTGAACTTGCTGCAGGTTACCCTCATATGACTAAACACCCCTAATGAGGGGAACGTCTCTCAGCAGTTCTACCCTTCATTTTTCAGCCTCTGACATTGTCTACTGAGGCACAAGTTGTGCCAGTGTAGGACAACTATTGTTTTTACCAGAGAATCATTCAAAGGGGTCATTTTATGGTGGCAGTAAATGCAACGCCAAGTTAAAATGCACTTGTGTATTCCAACCTCTTCACCACTCACAATCAATACCAAACAGCTGCGCCCAACTTGCTTCACAGGGGGTTTGCTGCTTTGATACTTTTGATTTGCAGATTTCCATATTAGCAAGGGGCTGTGCAGTGTCCTGAACAGTAATGTGCTTATCCACCTTGGGGGAAATTAATGCATATGTGAACTTCAGGATTGCACTACGGCAATATATACAAAGACATGTATACCTCCAAACACACACACACACACACACACACACACACACACACACACACACACACACACACACACACACACACACACACACACACACACACACACGCATGTGATACGAAGCTTTGAAATTATTATGGTATAGCTGCTATGGAGCACAACTACATCATACAGTGATGCTATCATCCAGAAAAAAAAAATGCATGACCTTAGGATACCATATGAAAGGTGGCAAGATAATTTCCTGTATTGGAGTATCCAGTAGCTAAATGTTTTTTGCCAGACTACTGTAGGAATGGCCAGAAGTAATCTGTAACATCACACACCAAGAAAAAAAAAACTGTATCATAACCAGTTTCTTTGTTGTCTTGTAATTTTCCTTAGCTTTTCTACTATAAAACTTTACAGTTTTGTACCATGTTGCCTATCCCAAGCACAATCAGAAATCAGAAAATAATCATTTCCCTATAGCATATTCAGTTTCTCTTTCACTATTAATTACACCTGCTTTACCACAAACAGGGAGATGATTTTGTGAAAACAACTCTTACCTATCAAAATAAGAGGTACACTCTGGTATACTGGAGGTATGCTTGGAAGCACCTTTTTTCCAACTAAAGTGCTGTCCTAATAAAACAATCTTACCTTTTATAAAATCCATGAAGTGGTTGAAGACATAAAAACTGCCAATAATCCAGGCAGAATGCTTTTAATTTCAGCATTTTTTTGGTACTTTGGATAAAAAGATTAGTTTCGATTTGCAGTCATGTACCCTCTTTGCAGCACTAAAGCAAGGTTGTTGGTTTAGTTCCTACATCAGGTACCTTTGGGAATGTACACTGCTAAGAAGGACCCAAACCTGCTGCTTCAGTGTTATTATAAAGTATTTCCCATTGTGTTTTCTGCTGTTAGAGCTTCTCGTCCATCAACACCTGCCCTGTTACACCAAGGCAGAAAGACGGCAGCAAAAGAAAAAATCCAAATTCATCCAAAACTAATTTTTGATCTTGATTTCAAGCTCATCTTGTCCTAGCATTTCCCCAAGTGTCCGGATGGTCATTTGTGTTTCTGTTGTAACCCCAAATTCTGCTTCAGCAAGCTGGCTTTACTTCAAATCCAGTGCCCGCAAGAAAGACTATTCCCTCTGCAGTGTATGTTGCTCTCCCTTTTCTTCAGTGTTTGAGGAGCCATCAAAGAGCAGGGGTTTAGAAAGTTATTATTCATTATATATATCCATGTACAGCACACTGTGATCCATTCTAAAGGTGAGCTCAGGAACTGTACGCAGAACTTCCATTCTGCCAGTCCTCTCTTTTGTGTACTAAATCACATTTGCATCATTGCCTTTCAGCATAAAAAAAGAGTCATCTTTGCTGTAAAATTACATACACCATTTCTGTCTGTCTCTCTCTCTCTCTCTCCCTCCAATCAGTGTATTAATTAAACCTTATCATACATCCAACACTATCAGCCAGGCAGGTTAGTAGCAAGAAAAGCTAATCATCTGAACCACATGGTGCACAGCGAGGCAAGTGCTGTGCTCAAAACCTGGAAGGATGAAGCCTTCTCAAGATTGGCTGGAGCAGGTTGTCAAGGCGACAAGAACGCAGTGATACAATCTCATAAGGGAGCCTTGATGACAGTTTTTTATTGGCCTGCAGTGAAATAATGACTCTGTAACAAGCAGTACCCAGACACTTTGAGTGACCTCGCCACCATGGCTGTGTGAATTTTAAAATGGAATACAAATCTAGAGTTAATCTGTGTCATCGTACCGTGGAGCAGTATTTACTTACAGAAACAAATGCACTAAAATTGATCATACATTTGTAGGAAAAAAATCATTCTAGCATAATATTTTCAGCTGTTTTAGTTTCAGGGCAGAACTATGGAAATCCACTCCTTTTGCTAAAACAGTTTTTTTAAATGCAGTTGTATCTTTATTGTTACTATAATGCATGTGTAAATAGACTCAAGTTAAAACGTTGTAGAGTAGTCGCCAAAATGTAAGCATTTTTCTGTTTTAGTCACCTTATCATTGAAAACATTTCAGTATTTTTTTTTCTCAGGAAGAGGATTCAAAATTGATGGATAAAAGACTAGATGGATACTAAGAATCAGGATTCAGTCTATACCTGCAGACATTCAACAGACTGAATAGAAATGACCCAAGTGTGCTTTTCTTAAGATAATTTCTACAGTGCATGCAAGGAAATACTAATGGGCTGCCACTTGCCCCCTCTGATCTTATTGCCAATAAGGAATTCTGTTGGCGGCTTTGGGCAAACATCAACAACTCTTAGGTTGCTGGGGGGGGGGGGGTGACATGCTGACTGCTGTAAGACTGTCAAGACAATGAATTTGTAACAATGTAGGAAGCAGAAGGGATTACAGACTCCCTTGTATTACATATATAGCACAATATAGAAGTTACACATAAATTTAACAAGCTGACCACCAGGCCTGAATCATGCAAAATGCCAGTTACAGACTCATTGTTACCTTGTTATTTACAATACTTCTTCTGAAACTGTTTTTTAATATGTTTTCTGTATCTCATCATAAGACCTTAATATGGCAACAAGTGTTTGTGCCTCTAATTCTTTTCTATTTACCAGTCTTTGTTTATGTGCCTGTAGAAACAGGCATGATACCACAAAGATTGTACAACAATAAGCAAATGAATATACAGATACAAAGAAATTAAAAATGGTCCCAAAATGTCCTGGGAAAGGGGTGCATATTGAGGCACCTCCTAAAGAACTGCAAAGCCATATTCATGAAGATGTTATGGCAATAAATGGCACAAGCTGGAAGCACAAAAATCTAGAGGACACTTGCTTAACCTGAGTACTGCAGCCCTGAAGAAGAATGTCAGACTGCTTGTGAAAGCTGGCAGGACACTAAAAATTCCTTTTATGTAGGCAGTACCCTGTTCATTTAGGGTTTTATCCACCATTACAAGAACTCTGAAAGAAACTTTGTGCTTGATTGAAAGTGAGTGCAGAAATGAAAGTACTGGTGTAATATAATGATACCTAGAAACCTCTGTAATGAAGCTTTCTGCTACATTCTGCACTCGGTACAGCCTGTTAATCTGATTGTTTGAAAGCCTTGTATGAATAGCATTGGAATAGTGCAGGTGGGATTTAACCAAGGCCTGTACAACCACTGGTTAATTCCCCTGAAGGAGTATGACATATAATAAGGATGATGCTAACGATCTGGTGACAGTAAGATTGAATGACAGCAGACACCTGATCCTGAAATGTCAGCTGATCATTCTGGGATTAAGAACCCTCCACATAAACTCCATTTTATAATCCCTGTAAAGAGTATCAAGGATAAGGGCAGAGGCAGCGCATGACCTTAAAGAGTCAAGGAATACCATAGCAGTAGTTTTGAATAGGCTGACTCTGAGGCCTTACTGCTTGATATCCAGAATGTACATCCTCTAAACTGTCCTCATCAATGATGACATTGTCCAGAAAAAGCAGCGCTGTCAACCTTTTCAAAGTACTAAATCACTGAGATGGAGCATGACGCAACTGCAAAGATGGAGTGTAAAGCTATGTTTTGTGCCATCTGTACATAATGTGTGTGTCAAGACATTTTTTCTTGTATTTCATTCTCGCACTGCTAGCTGATCATCAGCCCCTCCTAGCCAACTGTTCTTTTTATTATCCTTATCGCTGGAGAGTGAGAGTCGACCAGAATGCGCTATCTTTATGGCAGGCATCAGGGGTACTTTAATTTTCCTAAATAAATCCTCTCCCTTGATCTGCACAGCAACATCCTATGGGTGGGGTATACAATAAGCGTCAACACTGCAACCCCTCTCACTTTTGTAAGGGGACAGCCCTGTCCTCCCTGAGTAGGAATCATACTGTGACAGCAGTTGATGCAGAGGTTAAGGTTGTGAGCTGGAGTTCCTGTGGTACAGGGTTTGATTTCCTTAGCTCTCATTTGCCTACTGTGTGACCTTGAGCAAAGCACTTAACCAGACATTGCTCCTGGGTTGCCCCTGAAAAGGGACTGTGTGTCCAGCGGACCCACCTGGTTAATAAATCTATATTATCTCTTAGTCTCCAACAGGAGAATCATCCTCAAGCATGTACCCCCCCCCCAAGGGTATGCACTCCCTCCCCCAGGAGAGTCACACCCACCCCCTTTGCCTGTTGCGTTTAGTGTCTCTCCATCTAACTGAAACTAGGTTGTCTAGGTTGTACTCAGTGTGCCATCATTCCACACTGCCAGCACAGGCAGATGTCAGTCAAACAAGATTTACCTCCTTGCTGCTTCCTTTCTTGTTGAAAGCTTTGATGTCACATTGCTCTAACACCCAAAAAGGATTTTTGGACAGAGCTGGTAACAGAGGAGGATAACAAAAGAACTAATGTAAAGTTGCTTTATTTATTAAACCACAGTGGTATGAGTTTGTTAGGAGTTCAGTGTGCAAGTTGTTTGCACAGATAAAGTTGCACAACACTAAAATCTGGTCAGCAGGCCATCAGCATGTCAGCTTGAGATCACCATCAAAAAAACAGTTTAACACTGCGACCCAGAGTTGTCAAGTTCTTGTTTTTATACAATCTGAATGGAGAACACTTTGAGAAATTTCAGTGCTGCATCATCTTACCGAGACAATTTTTTTGATGAAACACACCTGTTTCTCTACAAGTTTGTGTCCTTTCAAACTACTTAAGATTCATGGGACATTTCCCCTGTACCTTCCTAGGCTCATGCAGCATCAGTCCCTCTTTCCCAGGTCAATAATATTTCTTATAACACTGCACTGGATTCTAATGCTTCTTGATGAAAATGAACAATGTGATCACAGCAATGTCCGGTAAAGGCATAACTCAAGGCTGTCTGATTGCACTACCAGAACTGAGTGCGTGTCATAAATGCATTTGGTGATGTAAGTAAGCCATGTGCAACAGATTATAGCCTCAAATTTCTTCCATTCAGGAGTAGTCAGTTTGCAAGTTGTTGGGCATTACAATTCTTACAGCACTGATGAACCTGGATTTCCTCAGCCCTTCATACAAACCTTTGCTCAAGCATTCCATTATTTTGAAAGAAAGTGACCAAAAGACTTTGCTATTCTGTCTGTAAGTTGCAACAAGCTTTTCTAGCCCCTGTTCCCTTTTCCACCACTCTGAGGGAAACACCACTTTTTCACACATCTAGTCTAAGCTAGCATGTCTATCTCTCTTCACCAAGTTGATGCATCAAAAATAATTTACGCCCAGTTGACAGGACATTTATCTAATATATGTGTCTCACAAATTGTACATAATCCACATATAATGACTTGTATGTGTAGTAATTTGAATTAAAAACCCTGGATTATAAATGCCATACTGTGTTTGAGAATACATTCTGATAAAAGTGTCAAACTGTTTTCAGACTCTAATTTAAAATGAATGTAGTCTGCCTTACAGTTTGGAGGCTATATAGCTGAAAAATGTCAATGATTCCTTCCACTTCTCCCAGTTAACAAATAAATACAAAGTAAAAGTTTTTACCTCTCGACTGTATAGATTTTTACAGGATATCCAGATTTTCATCTCATATTTTTGGCCTGCTCCATAAAACTTTATGGTTTTCATGCAAATCATCGAGGACTGATGTCACAACGTAATCACATGTTTGAATTTCTGACTTCATTTTTGCTTTTGTGCAGATTTTTTGCATTTAGTGAGATGTACACTTTCTGCACTGCAGAACGGATTCATTTCTGTTATTCTGAAGCATTGCTTGCGTTTTTTTCACAAGTTTAATTTCTTTTCCTTTTAATGGTGCTTATAACAGGACATATTGCTCTTTGTAAAAAGAAGTACAGTAGGTTTGCAGGCTGTTGAGGGTTAAAATTCAGCACTGATGAATCTAGATTTCCTCATACCTTTATAGAGGCATGCAATTATGCTGAAGGAGACCGACAAATGTTGCTAGTTTGCCTGTAAGATGCAGCTAGATCACTGCAGCTGACCTTACGTTTCCTGTTCCACTACTCTTTCAGTGAAGTGATACTTTCTCACATCCATTTTGAATTTGGGTGTTGCTATGATCATGCTCTTCAGTATTACCTATGTTAACAGCACAACACTGAAGCTTGCACCAAATTACTGCACAGTAGATTTATGGCTTTATTTCTCTGGCAAATTTTGTTTATGTCATAAGTGAAGTTTAAATCCTTGGATCTAGTGTATCTAGTGCTATTTGCTTTGCAGATGTGCAAAAGTTCTATCAGGGCTGGATTTGAGGATGCCTAATAAGCCAGGAATAGAGCAGTACAGAAACCAGGCCTTTAGGGTATTATTGACCTGCATTCTCTTGGTGAGGAACCTTTGTATGCTTTCCAGTTGTTGCAAGTGTCTGGTTAGGTACATGCCAAAGGAGGCATTGTACTCAATGCTGTATTTGATAAGAGCTAACTAGAGTGATATTATAACTTCCTTGGGCGACATAGAAAGATTTTTGGGGATTCCGTTCATGTGTACCTCCCAGGATGGTTCATGCAGATGTGGGCATGGTGTGGGCATCATTTTCATGATTAACATGACAAATGACTGTGATATAGTATTCAAATGATGCTTGTGCAAATTTGATGGTGACATCATGCATACAATTTACCCTTTTCCTCAATGTAGTGTGATTTCGGAGTTGGTATATTTAATTTGCATGGGGTGTGGGGTGTGCATGAGGAAGTCCCCCTGCAATATTGTAAAAAACAAAATACATTAGGTAACTGTAGTGCCCCCTCAACCTGAAGTAGTGCTGAATATCCAATGAATATTCATGTAGCCCATGAAGACATCAAAAACTTCTCTAAAGCAAATTTCACACTCCTCAAAACTGAGGTGGAATCCTTCAAAGCCCCCAGGCCAGTGGAAAATATGGCCCAGACCGCAAAATCCTTTATAAACGCATTCTATGAACACCTTCAGGAATGCATAGATCATGCAATCCCAAATAAAACCAAGACCCAATCCTCCAAAGGCAGAAGTCCTGTCTCGTGGACCCCAGCCATAAACAAACTATACAATAGAAGGAGGAAGCTACTACATGATAGAGCAAAATCCCAAAAAGGGAAGGCAACTCTGATCATTATTAGCAAAAAACTACGGGCACTCATAAAATCATCTAAGGCCAGCTTCGAGAGAAAAATTGCACAGGACACTAAGGATAATCACAAGGCTTTCATTAGTTATGTTAGGAACCTGGTGGGAATTCCCAGATATGCTCAGAATTAGTCCAAAATGACAAAAAATACACCGAACCCACAGACATTGCCAACATCCTAGCTGACAGGTTCAGCGCAAACATCTCCCCCCACTCCCCACCAAAAGGGCAAATATCTATCCCAGCAGAGTGCTGCCCCCTGACATCTCAGATGCTCAGGTAAGAGCTGCCCTCTCCAAAGCAAAAAACACAGCATCAATGGGACCAGACGGTGTCCCGGGCTGCGTCCTACATGAACTCCAAGAAGAGCTAAACCCAAACATAAAACTACTGTTCAATCTCAGCCTTACTACAGGATATGTACCCAAAGAGTGGCGTACAGCAACAGTGGTCCCTCTCCACAAAGGTGGTGCCTCAATGGATCCTGGAAACTATCGCCCCATAAGCCTGACTAGCTTGGTCTGCAAAGCTATGGAAAGGATCATCATGGACCTCATAAATAAAGATATTGGGGACCTACAGACACTGGATCCTACCCAGTTTGGCTTTGTTAAGGGCAGATCCTGCCTCTTAAACCTGGTTGATTTCTTTGAAACAGTCACCAAGGCCATTCACGAGGGGAAGGTGGTCCACACAGCCTACCTGGACCTCGCAAAAGCCTTTGATATAATACCCCACTTGGGCATTATAGATAAGCTCACCAGCTTAAATATAAACCCCTATGTCACTAGATGGGTTGCAAACTAGCTCAAGGACAGAACCCACATGGTTAGAATTGCTGGAGCCATGTCAGACTCCAAACCAGTTACAAGTGGTGTCCCACAAGGCTCAGTCCTGGGACCTCTCTTGTTCGGTATATATTTCTCGGAGGTACAGGCCAACACAGAAGGACTGTGGCTGACCAA
Source organism: Protopterus annectens (assembly GCF_019279795.1). Lineage (NCBI taxonomy): Eukaryota > Metazoa > Chordata > Ceratodontiformes > Protopteridae > Protopterus > Protopterus annectens. Next base: position 1,537,590,467 of record NC_056739.1, on the reverse strand, counting down.
GTTCGCAGATGACTGCAAACTGGGTGCCATAATCAACTCTCCAGCCGACACAAGCATCCTCTAAAAGGGCCTCATAGAAACAGACAACTGGTGCCAGAGCCATGGCCTCAAGCTAAATGCCAAAAAGTGTATAGTCATCGCCTTTGGAAAAAACAAAGTGCACACAAATTACCACATAGGTGGTAATCCATTAAGTATGGAAGAAGTAATTAGGGACCTGGGGACCCAAGTTGATAGCAATCTCTCTTTTGACAACCACGTGGCCAAAGTGGTTAGAAAAACATTTTATATAGCCCACCTAATCATGAAGGGATTCACATCTAGATCAGGGGAGGTCATCGTGCCTCTTTACTCATCCCTCATCAGGCCCATAATTGAGTACAATGCCCCTTTTGGGATGTACCTTACCAGACACCTGCAGCAACTGGAAAGACCCCAAAAGTACCTCACCAAGAAGATCAAAGGGCTCAAACAGATGCCATATGCTGCCCGGTTAAAGAAACTCCAGCTCTACTCAGTGGCATACCGCCTGCTCAGAGGCGATCTGTGCCTGATGTATAAAGCCATGTCCAACCCGGAATTAATGGACATGCTGCACCTCAGAAAATCCAAATCCCATCGCGCTACGTGCTCGAGAGACTTGAACCTCAGCACTGAAATAAATAGGACATGCTGGAGGGACAGATTCATAATCCAGAGGCTCCCTTCACTCTGGAATAAAATCCCAGTCCAAGTTAGGCAGAGTCCCTCATTGACTCTCTTCAAGAGGAATCTTGATGAGTGGATGGGAGATCGTAGGTTTACCCCGGGTATCACTTCTGTGTCACTGTTAGACAGAGGCACAGTATACTAACCTCAAAAAAGGGCATAGCAAAATTAATTTAAAATGGGTGGCGAAAGCCAAACACACTCTGGTTAGGCTTATAAATGCCCTAGGGCAGATAGCCTAGTATGAACCTATGAACCTATGAACATGAATATTCAGGGTTTAGGCAGGGCTTGCTACTGCGCACCTGGGGAAGTACTCATGTACATGATTGGCAGACTTTCTTACTATCTTTGCTACATGTTGGTCGAAGACCAGATTGCTGTCTACATAAGATCCCAGATCCCTGACTACTGGATCAACTTTAAGGGATGTTTTAAAAATGGAGTAATTAATTTAGGTGAACAATTCCCAGGGAGAATTATAATGCATTTCTTGGCATTGAGTTTTAAACTGTGGCTTTTCTGTATTTAGATCCCTGCACACACACGGCTTGATCATTACAAAGGGGATGTGCAATAGCTGAGCACAAAAGATGCCTCCCCAATTTCAGCCTGGGGCATTCTCCTACATAAAGCACCACTTCAACTTCCTCTCTGCCAAAGAAAGTGCACATACCCAGTGTGCTCAGAAGTATGCACAACCCTTCTAACATCACGAGAGAGGTTAGCAGGCCTCATCCCTTCACTCCCGATCTGGCTCCTTCAAATGTTACTTGAACCAGTAAAACAGACACAACTGGGTCAATAAAAAACAAGAAGGGTCACTTCATTTAACAACAAGAAAAAAAAAGAAGTAAAAATGCTGCAGGTTTTCTTAGAGAGTGCTCTTTTCAGGCATTAAAAAGTGTACCCCACTCTCTTGCGTCATAGCCAGGGGTCCATCCCTCTGCACCACTGTTTCAGGCTCTTACCAAGTTCTGGTTTAGTAAGTGACTCTACCACTTCTACTTTTTATGATTTATGAGGCATTTAGTTGTCTTGGAGTGCTTATTGAATAAATAGTTTTATTTTGATAAAGTCTTATGTTAGCTCAGATTTACAAATGCTGCGGTTAAAATGTGGAAGTGTGGCTTACGGAAAGGCTCAGCAGGCAGGCTGGATTATACTCTGGTAGTTTCTGAAGGTCTCAAATAAGAAGTGGTGAAAGCATTTTTATATAAAGGTTAAAAGCCCAGTACTGGCAGAATGACTGACATTCACTCTCATAATAAGGCATAACAGATGCAAGTGACAGAAAGTACCACAGCATGATGCAAGCAGAATTTTTTTTAATGTGTATGTGCTCTAACGCTTATGCTTTTAGCCAGTACACTTAAAAAAAAATACATAACAATTTCATCACTCCTGTCTGACTGAAACTGTCAGTCACTGTGGTAATTGTGCCTTTTTTAAGTTTGTTGAAGATTTTTACAAGCAATCTTACAACAGCACTATAGAGCTATTTGCACTATGAAGTGATCAAATACTGAAATTATATTATTCATGTTCATTATAGCCACTATCCAAAAAATCTCTCAGGTTCCTGAAATGGGCCTAAAGTGGTTTAAAATTTCCTTAAGAGATCGACTAGATGGCTATAATAAACAACACAGTAGCACTTTATTTTGCCTCTTTATGTTAATTAGCAGTGGTCAAACCGCTGTGTATATGTTTAACCATTCACTTGTTAATTAGTTTTTGGAAGCAGTTTTGAAGTATTTTTCTTCCATTATGGTGAACCACATGATTGTTTTTTTTTTACTACTGCTTTACAAAGGATTTTACAATTTTTTTAACCTCTCCTGGTTTTTGAAGAGAACTGCAGCATGCCTTAAAGATTTTTAGAAAATAATTTATGGACAAATGCAAGACTGTTCTACTGGTCAAATTGTGTCTTTGGAAATTTATTAATATCTCATGTAGTTTGTTAATATGACTTTTGCTTTGTCTAGCTGTTAACTCCCTGGCTGTGTGGTCTGGCAGACTTCATGCAGGACTCAGAGCTTGATGTATTTAATCTCATTTCTGAGGGTTTTCAAGTACTGCTGTGTGGCTACTGCCAAAACTGCCGAAACATTACTGGCTAATAAATGTATCTGAATGTTTGCATCTGTGTACCATTATGATACAGAATCCCACATTATAAATTATACCTACATGTAAAAATGGCCATAGTGTTTATAAATATCATTAATTCGTGCCACCTCTGCTTCTCTTCAAAGCACATGTTTATTCCTGTGTCAGCCATTTACCTCTTGAAACATTATTTTTGTCTAGATAGAGTTGTACTACCACTTGAACTATAAAACATTAATTAGTGCATGGAGCACACGGATTACGTTCCAAAATCGGAAAAATATAAAGCTGTTATGCATGATTGTAGACCAAGACCTGACTGTAACCGAGCCTCCAAAGGTGTGGAACAAATGCTACATGCTCCTCTAATCATTATTGCAGCCAGGTTACTTCACTCTCAGCAGTGTCTCAATATCTTTCCTCCTATGTCCACATAAGTGACTTATATAATTAGGGCAGTATTTAAAAATAGTCCCTGATTTTTTTCCTTACTTATGCAGCTGTACTCACTAAGTACTTTACTGGCTTTTGAAGCCGGTAAAACACTTTTTTTAGTAACTGGTAGTAGACGGAGTAGATAAAACTCCATGCACCACAGACATTAGGACTGGGTTTCACCTCAACATGGATGCCAGAATTCACCTCAAAAGAGAACATATAATTACATGGTTATATTCGGAGCGCCAATCATAGCAGTCGATATAACAGGATTCTCCTAGTATTTTAGAATTATGTAATTTGTCTGACTCTACAATATTTCATTGTTACTGATAGACTGTTGTCTCTGCCAGTTTGGCTTGGAATATGGCCAGAAGGGTTCGCTAGACCAGGTTACATTCCTAGTTAACAACTGTAAAAATAAGTAAATTTGCAAATCTGTCTTTTTGTAGCAATTTTATATTCCTTGTTCCTGGTTGCTATTTCCTTTGGATATTGGGTCATGTAAAGCTAGATCTGGAATGTAACTTTCTCCTGTTCCATTTTTATGGTTTAGAAATTATTCTGGCATCCACATGACACGAGTGTACAGCATACCATAATGGAGGGTGGATACTTATAAACTGCTACAGAACAGGGAATATGCCAACATACATTTTCAAGGAAAACTGAAGGTAGTACAGTTATTTCCTGCACTACTGCTTTATGTGTTCTTTTAATTTTCCCAGGTAGAAATTCAGAATTAGCATATGGTTTTGTGGATAATCAATTATTAAAATATGCATTTTCCCTAAAACTTTAACTTTATTAAATATACTATCTTTGGTTTTCTTGGATCTTGATTTGTTAAAAGTTAATACACACACTTAAATGAACTTTTATTTAATAAGGTTTTCCTCTTGAGGACTATACATTGAAGGTTTTATAACATTAGTTTCATTTTTGTAGCAATTAATATTTTTAAATGTGAGCTTTGACTGATGTAAGAGTAGATTCTTAAGTGCTATTCTGTTTAACAACTTTGCTGTGTTTTTAGTCCTTTAGGTGAGAGATTTTTTGTCCTGCGATTTTTGACCTTCATAGCCCACAAATTATTTATATGCTTGGACCTTTTAACATCAGTTCAGTAACCTGTTTTCTATTTGGAACTTTGGTTTATCTCCTAAATAGCTGATATGGTTAGATCTTTTTAAAGCTATTTATTTATCTATTTAAAGGCATCCAGATACCTACAGCAAGGCATTTTTCAATTAAAATACCTGGTCAGTAACAATGGCAGATCTAAAATGCACAAAATGGTAGGTATATATATATATATATATATATATATATATATATATATATATATATATAGAGAGAGAGAGAGAGAGACACACACACATATACAAATAAATGAATAAATGAATAGATGTATAAAAAGTTTTAAAAAATAAAAAAAACTGAAGTGCAGCCTTTTACAGGACTGAAGTATTAAAATACATCTAGCAGATACAAATAAATAACTTATCACTATGGGTAAACTCTCCTGTTCTGGACACCTTCTAGTACCTCATCTCCTAGTCTGGATACCTTCTGGTAGCTCTCTGTTTTGTTATCCCTCTGATTATGCCCTCAAAAATCAGCGTATGCTGCTGCTGCTTTAAAGGGCTACTAGAAACCATATGATGGAGTGCAGAAATATGGTCTTGTATTAGCACAGTCTGATCCAGATGTTCTCATCCCAGTTCAGTTAACCAGATGTGACCCAATGGTAAAATGCATATATGAGTAAGGGCCTGTTGTCTGACTGAAGTACCCCAGGATCAGGTAATCAACTCCAGTAGTTGAAAGGATCCATTCTCCAGTGTTTTAATTGATGGTGGGAGGATTCTTAATGGTCTAATGTTTAGGATTTGACATTCTCTCCACCATGGCCCAGGTTTGATTCCTGGTCAGGGAATTTCAATGGATTTTTGTCAGGCAGTAATGGTCTAATGGATAAGGCACTGGCCTTTTAAGTCACGGATTGTGGGTTTAAGTCCCATCTTGTGTGATATAATCTTATTGGGATGGGTTTAGCATAATGGTTATAGGTTTCACCTTATAGTCGCAAGGTACAGGGTTTGATTCTGAACGTAAAAAAGAAAAACCTAGGCATTTGACCAGACTACCAAGAGATGGACTGTGACACAAGTATTTTGATTATGACCTTGAATTATCGACTTAAAATGGCCCTTCAGGATAATTAGCATAGTATGCAACTATAAACCTACGACACTGTTATTCATAGCCACATTGATGTAGAGTGAACTCTTTCTAGTCTTTGATTTGTTTTCAAGTGGATGTGACATTTATCATGGAGATATGGCTAGATAAAAATATAGATCTTTTTTAGCAGAATCTATTCTAACAAATGTCTGGATTATTCAGAGCCCTAAGCTGCATAATATCAGCAGAAGGGGTTGTCATATTTTCCCCACATGAGAAAGTTCAGGCAAATTATGGAAGCACCTTTGAGTACCTTTAGTAGTAAGATTTATTTATATATTTCTAAATCAGGGTAGAATGTTGATCCACATGGCAAACGTTTAGACTCAGCATGGGTGAAAAAAAGTGACAAAAAGGGCAACAGTATTCGATAAGTATGAAGAAAAGACAAAGTACTTTAGCATAAGGAAGAAACCTTAGCACTAGACATAAATGAAATGATATAATAGGTTACAGCATTACTAAATGATATAAAAGGTTACAGCATTACTAAATAATATAATAGGTTACAGCATTACTAAATGATATAATAGGTTACAGCATTACTAAATGATATAATAGGTTACATTACTAAATGATATAATAGGTTACAGCATTACTAAATGATATAATAGGTTACAGTATTACTAAATGATAAAATAGGTTACAGCATTACTAAATGATATAATAGGTTACAGCATTACTAAATGATATAATAGGTTACAGCATTACTAAATGATATAATAGGTTACCAGCATTACTATAATATAGTAAAGCTCTAAATAACATTCATTATCAGTGGAATATTATTTTACAAATATAAAGCAGGCCAAGAGCCTATGGGTATCCTTGTGAGATTAAATTGTAAATACTAAATTAACTGCAGGAGGCCTATAGCCCAGTTTAGGTAGTCTGATGTATGTAAGATGATACAAAGACAAAAGAGTAAGTTACTCAGTTCTGAACCAGCTACCTCATATATTAATGTGACAGATAATTGCTTTCAATGCCCTGCATTTATTATAAAGGTAAAAACTGGGTGTTATAGTCTGCCACGTCATGAAGTTCCTTGAGAGATGAATGGTCTATAAAGCCAAAGGAATTTTAACTGTGTGCTATTTCTAAACATTGTGAGCCACTAAGCAGAGTTTCTAAGCTGTAGAATGGTATACAAAAGTGCTATACTATTCATAAGAGTGAATATACAAGGAGGAAAGATACTGTATTTAGTCCTACCCAAGATGTACAACTATAGACCATCCATCACCCCAGGATTGAATTTACTTCACAAATGCAACAGAATCTGCCTATAAACTGGTCCAATAGTTTACCTCTTACAGTACTACTGCCATGGTATTTCATTTCATGGAGTTGTGTTTTGAAATAATACAGTGGACCTATGAATGACTGCCTCTGTGTACAATATGTTCTGACAGCCAAGAATGTCATGGGCAGAGAAAGCACTTCCAGTATACAATACTGCCAAGTAAAGAAAGTGTTTTTTTTTTTTTCAATTAGGGTTACCACTTGTCCCACTTGGCAAGGGGCAATCCCTCTTTGGGCAGTTGTGTCCTGCAAAAAAGTTGAAAAAATGGCAAATGTCCTGAGATTTTTAGGACAAAAATGTTTGCTATATTTTCTTTAATAGATTCATAAAACAGTTATTTTGTATCTGAAACACCTAAATGTTATAAGAAACAGAATGTATGTCTTTCGGCTTATCCTGGTTAAGGGTCGCCATAGCAGAACTCCGGTCTGCTAATGATTGGCAGTTGATTTTTATGGTGCTGAGTTGACAGCCCGATACCCAACCTTCAAAGAAGGCACGCCCATTCACGCATGCACCTACCTGCATGTCTTTAGACGTCATTTGACTGCGGGGAGGACATCCAGACTCGACACAGAAGGCACTCCAGCCGAGAATCGAATGGAAGAACCTCTTGCTGTTAGGCAACAACACTAACCGTTGCACCACTGTGGCCTTGTAATAAGAAACAGAATAAGCAACTCAAATGCTACAAGAATAAGTGCTTTTTTTGTCAAAAAAGTGAAGTTCTGTCCTTTGTACTGGCCATGGGTATGTTTTGCCCTGCAAAATCTGACGTTTCTACAAAAAATGTCCTACTTTGGGCATTTGAAAAGGTGGCAACCCTATTTTCAATAGAGTTTATTTCACTAGGCCTATTAATCCTTGCAGCAAGGGCATACATTATGTGGATTTAAAACTCTTTCAGGTACTTCATTCATTTATTCTTTAAAGTAAAAGTCAAAAGTAGGGCTTCATTTTATGACACTACCCCACTGGCCATTTTACACAGAAATGGGCTTGGCCAGAGTAATTGACATGCCTAGTGTCTGTGATGTGGCATGCAAATAATGCATGATTGACATGATATGCAGATTTACCTGTGACATCATGAATATTCATAGTCTAATCGTAGTTTACCATTTTTGTTAAAGTAGTGTGGTCTTAAGAGTTGGCATATTTAAATAGCAGGGGTGTGGTGTGTGCAGGGGGCCTGCTCCCCTGCAAAAGCAAGAAGGGGTAAAACAAAGCCCTACATTTCACCCTTGTGCCAAATATTGTGTATTAAAAAAGGTTTTAATACATGATTTTGTCCAAAAACTCTCTGGACTTTTCACACTTGCCCTGGTTTTATGCAGGATACAACTGCTCAAATAGGAACTGTCTTTGTGTACATATAGTGCCCTACTTAGTAAGAGGAACACATCTGTAGAGCTTTCACACAGTGGCTACAAAACAGTATATAGTGAAGAACACTCAAACGTATTCCTGGCAAAATGCTATGTTCCACAGATAGCCTTTGGTCTACTATTCTCTTGCTACTTTTTGTTAGAATGTTCTTTTTATAAAAATGATCTTTTTTTTTTCAAAATGTTTTTGTTAGTGCTTTTAAAAGGGATCCCTAACATACATATTATCAGTCTCTGAAATTCGTTCTTAATTTCCCTTTTCCCTGAAATTTGATTTTCTGGTACATTGCTAAGGATTAAAGTCAGTAAATAATGGCAAATGTATGCTTAACTACTCACGGAGCTACTTCTATTTTTTTTTTAATAATAATCACATTTGTGAACTAAGTAGGACCACTGGGTGCATAGTCCCCTTTTAGGCTGGGACTCGGGAGCAATATCTGGTTGAATGACTTGAACAGGGTCACAAAATCCCACTGGCTTTGTCTTGAATGTCTTTTCAATATTATCTCGGAACCATTAAATGCTTTTGAGCTCCCCAAGAAGTACTTTAATATACACACATATATAGACAGCTGTCTATTTACATAGAAACTTATGTATATGGTAATACCGAAAAAAAAAATTCTCTGATTTATTAGAAAGTTGACACTGACAATAAAATATTCAGTATGTGCACGCAGTCATACCTTTCAATTGCTATGATTTAGGCATAGTGCTACGCACAATTTAAGTTATTCTTCATCCAACAATCCCAAATGAATATTCATGTGGAGGAAGCACAACTAAGGATGTATATTCACACATATACAGAAAGAAAACATCATGTGCAGAGTGTTGGGCACTGTTTGTGCAGTCCTTGCTACTGCACATCTGGTGCAGTAGTTTTGTAAAACAAAGCTAAAATTAGTTCCCACACCATGACAATGACAAAAATTATTATTAGTAAACAAACAAAAAAAAAAACACTTTTCTGTATTTTTATGAATCACTGTTTAAGCAAAGTCAAATACAACAAACCTTATGTTTTCAGGTATGCTTTAGGTCTGTTAAAATTACTCTATTGAACTGTACATTCAGCATGAAGAAAATAACAAAACAGCACATGACTGGGGAATGCCACTTAATGACTTTAAAGGAACAGAAAAACTAGTAGTCTTAAAACTTTGTTGATGAGCTCAGTCACAATAATTTCCAAAAATCATGAAACCCAAGTAGTGTTCCAAAACAACAAGCTTTTATTTTCACAGACAAGCGATCCTCAGTAACAAAAATCATAAATACTTCACAATGTTAAACATTTTATTTTATTTATTTTATTTTACATTTGTTGACCGGGCTAGTCTGGCTGGATACATGTCCATTTTCAGCAGAGGCCCGAGGAGAAAAGCTCCACTAAATACTAAGTACATTACAAAAAAATCACAAGTGTTTAGAAGTAAAAAATTAGAAATCATAACAACACACAGAATGCAAGACAGTTTCAAAGAGAAGCACGTTTCCAATGAGCAGTTCATACCATATTAGCAATTTTACATAAAATGTACCTAGTTCGATTAGTACAGTAAAAGGAGAAGAAATCAGACAGGTAGTAATGGGAAGAGTGAAGGAGAGATATAGTATAAAAAAGAAAAAAGGTTAGCCTGGTGTACTGCAGGAACAAAGCCAATGATTGAGGTAGTACAGTTTAATTTTCTGTTTGAATTGAGGTAGGGATGTGGTCAAAGTTATGTCACAAGGTAAGAGATTCCAGCTTCTACCTATAGTGTTAGTAAAAAGAGAACAACCTGCTGTGTTGTTTGCCTTTATTGATTTAGTCATGAGTTTACTAGAGGAGCGAAGCGAGTTCAGATTATTATACGGGATTAGAAGTTGAGAGAGTATAGGGGTGTTGTCAGGTAGGTGTAACATGTTGTGGGCTATAGTGAGTTGAGGAATTTTTAGGTAGTTTTGAAATTCGAGCCAGCCAAGTTGTTTTAAATTTATACAGTGGTGGGTCCTAAAGGGGTTACTAGTGGTGAAACGAGCTATGTTATTATAGCAAGTTGCAAGTTTGTTAAGACTGTTTTTCTTGAGGTTGGTATAAATGGGGGAAGCATATAGGAGAGTAGATAGGAGATGGGATTGTGCAATTTTGGTTCTTGTTGCTGGGGTTAGAAAAGGTTTAATACGATATAGGGATCCAATTTTTCTGTTAACAACCTTGATGGTGTTGTTAATGTGCTGATCGAAGGAAAGATGATTGTCGATGGTTATTCCTAGAAGTTTAGTAGTTGGATCAGGTGAGATGATAGTGCCATTATTAGAAGAAATGGTAAAGTTTAAAGGGGGGGACCGAGTGGTGGGGGGGGGAGAGGAGGAGTTTAGTTTTTTTTGCATTTAGTAGGAGAAACCGTTTAGAAAACCAAGTTTCTACTTTGTTAAAGGTATTTTGCGTCAAGGAGGTCAGTTCAGTAGAAGAAGGTGCGGAGCAGATGAGGGTAGAATCATCTGCATATTGTATGCAGGTAGCTTGTGGTATAGCAGTCTGAAGATCGTTTATAAAGAGGGAGAACAAAAGTGGACCTAGAATGGAGCCCTGGGGAACTCCGATGGAAATGGGCAAGAGAGATGAGATATGGTTTTCCCAAATTACTGCTTGTTGTCTGTTGTTAAGATAAGATTTAAACCAATTAGTGGCTAGTTTATCACAAGGAAGAGATTCAAGAATATTGATTAAGAGAGAGTGGTTAACCATGTCGAAAGCTTTTGAGAGATCAATGAAAAGAGCGGAGGAGAGAGAATGGTTGTTTCGATTTTTGTTGATAGTATCTATGAAGGAAAGAAGGGCAGTGGTGGTACTGTGATGGGGTCTGAAACCATGCTGGCAATTTGCTATTATGTTATGGAGAGAGAGGTGGTGTACCAGTTGCTGGTGAATACATTTTTCCATTATTTTTGCAAGGGGTGAAAGAAGGGCAATTGGTCTAAAGTTGGAAAGGTCAAGGGAGTTTCCACCTTTATGTAGTGGTATAATATAGGAGACTTTCCATATATCAGGGATGGTTCCTTCTTGGATAGTTCTGTTGATAAGTAAGGATATAGGATAAGCAATTTCTTTAGCAGCTTTCTGAAGGAAAAGAGAAGGGAGCTTGTCAGCAGAAGGGGTACAGGGTTTCAGTTTATGAATGAGTTTGAAGATGAATGAGGTAGATATAGGTTTTAGAGAGAAATTGAAGGAAGAGGTAGTTATGTTAGGTGGTATATGAGAGTTGTTAGTGTTCATTTGTTTGGCTAGGGTTTGAATAGTTTCAGAGAAGAAAGAGTTGAAAGCATTAGCAGTCTGGAGAGGGGTTTCTGGGTCAGCATTTAGTGGGGAAGGAGTTTTAGCAGTTCCTGGGGAAAGAAGTCTATTTACTGATGACCAGAACTGTTTAGGGTTGTTAATATGAGTTTCCTGGAGGTTACAGTAGAAGTTTTTCTTGTCAGAGATTATTGATTTTTTTGCTAAATTACGAAGCTGGCGGAAATTTACTAAGTCAGGGTTTAGTTTATTGCATCTCCAAGTTGTCCATGCTTTGTTTCTAGCAAGCATGAGTTTTTTTGTGTTGGTGGTCAGCCATGGGGCAGATTTGGTCTTTACTCTAATAGAGCATTCTGGTGCGTGAGAATCAAGTATAGACAGGAATGTAGAATTAAAGAATAATACTGCTTCCTCCAGGGGGAGTGATTTTAAGCAATTCCATTTACATGCTCTCAGTTCGGCTTTAAAAAGGTCTATGTTAAAGTGCTTGACTGATCGAATTAGCCTTGTATTTGGGAGGTTAACAAATTCTGATTTTTGTCTAGTAATGTAGGTTAGGCAGTGGTCGCTGATGTCATCAGGCATAATACCTACCTTATAATGTGTCTTAACTTTATTTGTTAGTATCCAGTCTAATATACTCTCTTTCTTACTGGGCTTGTTGACTCTTGTAGTTGAGGTAATACTTTGTGAGAACCCATGTAGGTTAATATGGGAGGTGGGATTGACTGTATTTATAGTGTTCCAGTCTATGTTAACATCACCAGGAATTATGGTTTCTTGGGGGTAGTTGGTAGAAACCCAGCTTAAAAAGTCTTCTAGTATTGGAATGTTATTACCTGGGGGAAGATACAAACAAATAATGTAAATACATTTTTTGGGGTTAAGTTGGAGTTTAATAATGATGGTTTCTGTTTTGCTATTTAGGTTTGGGCATTCTGGTTGAATAGATATGTTAAGTTGATTTTTGAAGAGTATTGCTACTCCTCCACCCTTACGTTTTAAGCGGTCATGTCTTATTATGTTATAACCCTGGGGTACAATCTCTGAGTCTTTTGTGCCTGGGGTAAGCCAGGTTTCAGAGAGGCAAAGGATGTCAAATGAGTGGATATCTAAGAGGGCATGGATGAAAGGTATTTTGTTATTTATGCTTTGGATGTTAAGGTGTCCTATAAGGAAGTTATTGTTGGGGTTAGGTAAGCAGTTTTGGGGAGGTGGTGAGGTAGGGCCAGGGTTGGGTGGATGTCCCCATCTAGTAGGGTAGGATTAATTAGTTTTGTTAAGTAGTTCTTATTTAGAATTGTTAGTGATTTTGTTTTTTGCAAGATAGTAGGGGTAGGTAAGGTGATGTTGCCTATGGAATTTAGATAGATGATAGCTAGGGGTGGAATTAACATTAGGGTAGGTTGTGAATGTGAGTCTAGTAGCGGTGTGTTTATGTATGGAGATAAGAGAGTTATCCAGTGAAATTTCAAGAAAGGTGAGATGGTATGTTGAAAGAAGGGTGGTTATGATTAAGATAGAGAGTAAAGGCATAGTTAGTATATAGGGAGGCATCATTTAGTAATTAGAGAGGTGAGGAGTAGAGGGGAAAGTGTAAAGAGGAGAGAAAAGAATGTAGTAAGCAATAGAGGGGATAGTCTGTTGTTTAAAGCAGTTGGTAGATAAGAAAGGATTTTAATGGGAAAAGAGAAAGAAAGGCTGGAGAAGAAAGAGAAAGTGTAAGGAGAGAAGTCTAGGTAATAGTGAAAGGTAATAGAAGATGTATGGTCTTAGGGCAGAGATAGAGAAGGAAGGGATGTACTAAGGCTGGGGAACAATTTGGCGGGAAGGAGATTAATAGGATAGGAGGGCTAGGGGTGTGGCTATAGAGTTATAAGTGTAGGACCCCTGGGGGTGGGTGGGAATTGGGGGTAGGGAGGGGAGCGGAGTGAGCCCGCAGGGCGAACGGAGCGGGTAGAAACAACTGAAGGTGTAGCCAGGAGACAATCAGAAAAGCAGGTGAGAATATAGGAGCAGCGAGTGTCAATAAGGAAGGGGTAAGATAGGAACCAGATACCAGAGGGGATAGGAGAAAGGTAAGGAGGATTACGACAGAAAAAAATACTGAAGGAGTTGAGGAGGAAATGGGTGAGGTGTAATAGAGGAGAGTAGGGCAGGTTACTGGAGAGATATCAGCACAGTTGGCAAGGAGAATAGGCAGACAGTAAGGAAGAAAATAGAGGTAGAGGGATGGAAAACCAATTTAGCAGAGGAGACTAAGGAGGGCTAATCAGGGGAATAGGTGGAAGCAAAGAAGAAAGAGAGTGAGTAGAGCGCCACCTAGTGGCTGGTGTAGGTAAATGAGAGGGAGAGCGGGGAAAATACAAATAGGACAAGGGAAGGAAAAAAAGAAAGAAAATGAGGGCAGGAAAAGGTGAAAGTGAGGGGGGTTTTGGGGGATAAGAGAGGAGAGGTACTGGCTGCTAGGCACACAAGCGCAGGCAGAGTATTGGACTCTGAAGGTGGACCTGTACAAAGGCTAATGAGGCAAGAAAGCGAAGCCCAAGACCTACTTTCAGTTCCTTGACTGTAGATTAATATGGGAGGCAGGCAGACTTTCAGTCACTGTATTCAGGGCCAGGATCATCCAACAGCAGTAGGGCTTTAAAGCAGGACAAGATTCAGTAGGGATTGTGCTATTAACTTCTAGGGGGAAAGAAGAACAAAATAACAGGCTTAGCATAGGTGTTAAATTGAATAGGTACAAAACAAAGCCAATTAGTAAGGAATAACAGAGGTACAACAGCCAAATTATCAAGCAGTCTAACAGCAAAATTAACTAGCAATCTAACCCTGTTGAAACAGCTTGTCTAAATCTAACCCTGATAACATTAAGAGCGGGAAATACATGAAAACTAACAATAGTGAACTAGAAATAAATCAAGCAAAATGTATACCTAGATCTACTTGATAGACTCTATACACTAGATATTTTAAGTATCAACAGTCATGTGATCAAGCTGGTAACACACAAGATAGTAGTATGTTGTATTCAAGTCATTACGGGGATACAGGGAGGTTAGACTATTTGTGAAGCTAATTAAAAATATGTAGTTGGACTCAATATCAATAGTGTAGGTTATACAGCTACTTGGATACTGTATAAAGAGGTACGCCAGAGCAGAGAATCCGAAGGTACTGTTTCAAACGTTGCACAGGTTCTAACAGAGATGAACCGAAGAGTACATCCCTTATCTACTGCAGCGCTGACTCGCAAGGAGTATTGGCGATTAAAGTACAGCAAGGCTTATAGAAAGCCTTAGTATGCAAAAATGGGAAAATGGTTGGTAAAAAGCCCTAGATAAGGCTAGCAGCAGAGGCATCTATGGAAAATAAGCCATCAGTGCCGGGTCGTAGGTTCTTTGTATGCGCTTTAGCGTATTTGCACCAGCAAACACGCCAGCTAACGATAAAGAAGCCCCACGTGTGTGATGCAGTTTGGTAGCAATGGGCTATAACTGTAACGATAGCCGGGCCAGGTACTAACTTGTTTAGATATGTGTACAGGCAGAAAAAAATACAGTGTAGAGCAAGAAAATAGTATTAGTCTGTATCTCTAACACATCTAACACAGTGCAAACGCTTTAACGCTTGGCGTTATAAAGAAAAACAGGAGTAAACTAGGCAACATCCGTTTGTACTAAAATGCACGAGCAGGTCTTGCAGTAAAATTGTAAGCTCAACACAGCGATGTAATAATGCTAAACACATATGCTATAGAGATATAAAGTGAACGAGCAGATTACTGCAACAGTTTTATAAGCTTCAAAATGCAATATAACTATGTTAAACAACATTTAGTAGCAAACAACAGGTAATACAGCGGATTAAACAGACCCGTTGCCTGGAGGACATAGGGAAGCTGTTAGTCCGAACCCAGGGTCCTTCGTTTGAGAACCAATGGTGCCTCGATGGAATAAATAAAAAACTTCACCGTAGCATAGTGTTAGGACTACTAGCGACAGTAATCACTGATAAATGCAGCTTTTATCAGCTTTTATACACTTAGAAGTAGGTGTGGGAAAAATTTATTCTTTAATTTTAAATCAGCCTATTCCAGGCAAACTATATAAACAGGGCTGTAAAAGTGCATTTAAGAACAGCAAGTACTCACCCCCACACACTACTGCTGATTAGATCAAACTAAATATCAGTTAAGGAAACATTACCTATTTGCAACCCACATTCCAAACTCAGGTATTAAGAAAAGCATAACATACATATAAAAAGACTGACTTTTAACTAAAACTAATTTTGGCTAACCAATGCAATAAAGCCTTCATCAGTTCTGTGACAAGAACTAAAACCATATACATAAGTAAAAAGAGCTAACTAGATAGATACAAGAAAAAACACACACCACTCTCTAACCATAAACATTATCTAATTAGAATACTATAAATATATATCTGTGCAATAATATCCATATTTATTAGTGTGCATAAAAACTAAGTTATTTACAGCTCAGAGAAAATGTCATTTTTTTATTATTATGTTTTTTGCAGTATGTATGGTACCTTTAGTACATAAAAATATTTCCTGACAAATTCCCTACAAAAACTTTATAGATTGTGTGGCAGCTCAAGTAAATTCAACAAACGCTTAATAGGGAAATAATAGTTTAGTCCTGGTTTTCTGAATGCATTTAATTTCAGCCGTGCAGATGGATAAATTTGTAGCCATTTAGCAATGTTTCAGCCTTCCTTTACTATTCTTTCTATTCTACTGTTTGCTTTTGATGGCAGAATTATGATGAGAAGAAGAGACATAAGAATCCCTTTTGACCACTGATGATTTTGTAATCTGTTCACATTATAGAATCAATCAAAATTCATGAGATGTCAGAATAGAAATGTACCACTGAGCACACACATCATTGGCTTTTCCCCAGTGACAGTTTCTTTCTTTTTTTTCTTTCATTCTTTACCCCTTCTCCAGTACAGAAAGGGTCCGAGTCCAAGTTTCAGTTACTAAAGCCTCAGGCAGATTTCAAAAAATAGATCAATGTTAACGTTTTGAACATTCAAAGTTTCAGCAGGAGCTGACTATGCATTTTAACAGGTGTAATAAATCATGTATATTATAGTGAAGCAACAGCTTATTTTTGGATTATATCCTCAGTAATGTATTCCATAAATTAACATTGTTATCCATGTTTTGAATGACAGATCTATCTTTTATAAAACCAAAATGGCGCAGCTGTAACCTTATGAAATTTTTAATATCTATGTTAATCAAGTCTATTATAATATTTTCCATAGCCTTACAAATGAGATTCATGAGGCTGATGGGCCTATAATTTCTGAGATCACTAGTAGGGCCACCTTTATAGTATGGCACTACCAGGACTGTAAGCCATACTTCTGGGACTGCGTCTTTAGACAGACTCAGTTTAAATAACCCATGGAGAGGTTCTGCCATGGCATATTTAGTACTACATGACAAACTTCCTGGTATAAAAAAACAAAAAAGCAGACTCCAAGGAAAGTACAAGATACACCCAAAAAGTTTAATTCATAAGTGCTTTCGTCCAATACAAGTAAGGTGAACTTCAGACAAAAATCTACCCCATAGATAATCCTTTTATAATCATTAAGTCCACTGCCATCTTGTGGTGGAAGTATTAAATTACACCTTGGTATATTATCTGAGCCCATGAAGGAAGTAGTGTTCTTTCTATAACACTTTCAGTACATGCTCTTTAGTGATGTCGGGGGTTTGAGGACTACAGATATCATAGGTCCCTGGGTAGTCATCTCAGGAGAGAACTTTGTAGTAAATGAATTTGTTAGTGTATTATCAATATAAATTATTTTAAAAGAAAATGTAACAGAACTAAATGTAACAGCAAGCAAATAAATAAGTATAAATTAAGCATGCTAAATATAAAAAAATTCAGAAATTTTACATATTAACATACGCCACAGACATACATATGAAAATAATCCAAAAAATGTATAAGATAAACTGAGCAATACATCATTTGTCAGAGCATTAGAAGAAATACATACTGTTATTGTACAGTTAGATTTGTAGGAATGGATGGGATTAGGTGGATCAGTAGAATGACTTAACCAAGAATCTTTTAAGTAGATTTTAAGTCTGTGCTTGAACTGTTTGGGTTAACTGACTTGGCAAAAAGAAATGGGTAGGGAATTCTATATTTTTCCTACATAGCCGGCATAAAGTGAGTCTCCATGGGAGTTCTGAGCAGGTATAATGATAGTGAGGTACTTATCAAAGTACTGTAGGGTCCAAGTGGAATAGTACTACTGGAGTAGACAAGAGATGGAGGGTACTGATGCTCCCTTGGACACTGTAACTGCAAGGATGGAGGGGAGTGATGATACCCAGACTGACAGTGAGGTACAGCTGTCGGAAGTTACTAAGCTTCCTGTGGAAGGGGAGCTTGGGAGGATCACAAATGTACAGCTGAGACAGGCTCAACTTACGGATCCTACATTACAAAAATGGTCAAGGAAGAACCTGAGGATCAAGGAAGAGGGGAGTCTGTGTATGGAACAAAGGTTTGCTGTGTAAAGAGTGACCTCCTAAGGGAGAACTGGAAGGTGAAGTAGTACGGCAGTTGGTAGAGCCTAGAGCCTACCATCTGACACTTCCAGCTATAGTCTCTGATGTTGTACGGCAGTTGGCAGAGCCTAGAGCCTACCATCTGCCACTTCCAGCTATAGTCTCTGATGTAGTATGGCAGTTGGTAGAACCTAGAGTCTACCATCTGCCACTTCCAGCTATAGTCTCTGATATCTCTTTTGCAGATGATATTGATGTAGAAAAGATGGCAAATGCCTTGTAAGAAATTTTCAGCAGAGTAAGTTTTCCATGGGAAATACTGACCATGGGAAATACTGACCAAGGTGCCAACTTCATGTCAGACCTGCTGACTTGTATGTCGAAGCATTGTGGGGTGAAACATCTAAGCCCACCCCCTACTATCCCCAGACTAATGGTCTTGTGGAGAGGATAACTCTACATTGAAGACTATGCTACAGGTATCATAGGCCAACATGTGAGGGAGGTCTTGAATAGATTAAGTAGGGCAGGATCAAACATCAAGCCTAGTAAGTGTCAACTTGGTATAGCAGATGTGACTTACTTACGACACAGAGTGGGAAGTGGTAAAACTAGGCAAGAACCTGCCAAGGTGGAAATTACTCAAATGTGTCCAGTTCCTGTTACTAAGAAACAATTGAGAGCATTTCTAGGGACAGTGGGGTACTACAGGAAATTTGTGCTCAATTACAGTACCATAGCTACACCCCTTACCGACCTAACTAAAAAGAATAAACCGGACAAGGGAGTGTGGACCACAAATTGTGAACAGGGATTCTGAAAACATGAGAGAGATTGTAGTAGGACCCCTGTGTTAGCCAGCCCAGATTACAATAAAGAATTTATTGTACAGGCAGATGCTTCAAATTATGGGGTGGGGGCTGTACTTAGCCAAGTTTCCACAGAAGGAGAAGAGCACGCCGTGGTTTATCTCAGCCATAGACTCCAACCTAGAGAAGAGTGTTATGCAACTGTGAAGAAAGAGTGTTTGGCCATAGTGTGGTTATTGCAAAAGCTGCAGCCCTATCTTTATGGGAGAAAATTCACTGTAATCACAGATCATAACCCTTTAACATGGCTTAATAGGAGCAGTAAGCAAAATACCAAGTTACTGAGGTGGAGTCTAGGATTGCAAGCATATGATATGACCATACAGCACCTCAGTGGGGTTAATAATGCCAATGCAGATGGACTGTCCAGGAGAGGATTGGGTTAATATTCCAAGGTAGACCCATTTTTCCTCAAGTGGCGGTTTTCAAGGGTCTCTTGAAACTCATGCTCGAGTCATAAGAGGGGAGAAATGTGAAGAAAATGAAAACACTGTCATCTGCATTAGCATGTCTTGCAGGAGATTTGTGCATATTCTCAGATTAACTTTTATTGTATGACAGCATGCCTAATTGTGAAAATCTGTCAGTGTTTTGATACATTTCTAATTGCATGTTTGTGAGGGACATTCTAAAGTACCAACTGGAGAATCATCTGGACAGTAGATGGTGTTGTTAGTATGTTCCTGGTTACTTGGTGATTATTTGAACAGCTGATTGACAGGAAAAAGAACTTTTTCAAACAGCTGACTGTTATTTTTAAAATAAGAGAGTTGAGACTGTTAAGCTGTGCAGTTAGTCAAGTGCTGAGCAGTTTGTGATGAGTTACTGCTGTGCAATGATATACGAAGAAAAAGAACTCACCAAAAACTGTAAGCCTGCCTTCGCCTTGCTGTATGTGTTACATTAGATCAGGGACAGTATTCTCTAGTTAGATTAGGAAAGTTTAGTTATTCAGACAGAGTTTTCTAGAATGGACTTCTATTCTGCAGTTTAATTTTAGATGTCTGGTGATTGAATTCTGGTGTTTATTGAATGTTATTGATTTACATTCTTGTAATCATTTTACTTATGATTAAATGTTTTCATTACTTTACCTTGTGGCTGGAAATCAGTGTGTTCTTTAGGGATTACAGAGTGCTTATACCTGTTTGATACTCCCCAGGTTCTGTAGAAGGCCTGGCTGTTCTGGTTATAGCTATCATTTATTTTATTTAATTTTCATAATTGGACATCCCTTTAGAAGGGCATGAAGACACACTGATTGGTGGCAGCATTATATTATTCTGAGGAAGGGACACAGCTAGAAATCTGTGTCAGGCTTTCCCAGAAGTGTTTGGATGAGATTTAAATTTACTTTTAGTGTGAGCGTATTGCAGATCTTAAACTGAGACACACTGCTCTGAAGTGTGTAATAAGGGCCACAGTTGGGGTGGACAGAGGTATACAGTCCAGTCTCAGGAAAACAGAGTGCATTCCTGTTGTGCTCATAGGGGAAAACTGAAATATTACTCCTGTTTAAGTGACAGTTTCAAGTGGAGTCAGTAGTGAGGATTAGAGCTCCTTAGTTACTGACCCAGGATACTAAGAGATGTCACTTTAATTGGTGGCAGTCCAGTGGGGTATTGGCTGGACGTCACAGCAGTAATGCATTTGCATCAATGCATTTGTATCCATGGTCAGTTAAGAAGGATTTTGCTTGATAGAGAAGACCAAGGTTTTGATTTTTTTTTTCGAATAAGTATTGTGTGTGTGAGTCAAATTTCAGCAGATTATCAATGATGATTCTGAATAACTTATTGCAGGTGATTAATTCAATATTCTTACCATTAGTGGATTTTATGGAGAAAGCATTTTTTAGAAGAAGAATGTGAATTAGATATATGAATTTTGTTTTATTAGGGTTAAGGACATGAATGGACTTGTGAAGCCATGGTTCTACAGAGCAGGAATCTTGTTGAGTGTTTTTTGGAGAGAATAAATGGTGGGAGTGTAAATTAGAACTGAAGGAGAGTCATTAATAAAAAATATTTAAAAAGCATTGGACTAAGACTCAATCTTTAGGGAGGGACTCCTACAAGAATATCAATAAAACAGGACCTGAAATGTGGACAGACTCAGTAATGGTCAGGTTAGTCAGGCTATCATTTATATGTTGCAGTTTGAGTTTAATAGGCTGGTAGTTGACATCTGAAAGCAGAAGTTTCTGTTATGTTTTGGAGGTGTTTTGGGAGAGGGTCTAGCATCAGTGTGCCCGTCTCCAATATGCTAGATTTCCAGTGCGCAGTTTCCCCAGGGCCAGTTCAGTACCATTGTGCTACTGTGCATGCTAAAAATACAATGTACACTGTACTAGAAGTGACATGCTGTGCTATTTGTGAGATTTGGCTTGGAAGATTTCATGCATGCTGCAATATGTTTGTGGGAGTGGTGACAAAGTGTAATAGGTAACAGCAGTAAGTCCACATCAGGGCTATTCAAACTGCTCTACCATGTTCTCTATATCTGAATGTAATTATACATGTCTGAGCCATTTCATGCACTGTGAACTGATGCACTGTTGTAACATAATGTGTGTGTGTGTGTGTGTGTGTGTGTGTGTGTGTGTGTGTGCGCGTGCATGTGCGTGTGTGGCATTAGGAGGACTGAATTGTAAGCATTCTACAACCCAGTGATGCTCAGGTATAGGTTTATCAAGCATGCTCTGGTACTACATTAAAAATGAGAAGCAGCAGTGATCGAAGAGATAACGTTTCCAAATAAACACTGCTCTGAGCCTAGTGAAATGTGGCAATGCAGTATTTTAAGTGATATGTAAAATATGAAATGTCAACAAAGAATGGATGGTGGCTTTATTTCTAATAATGCTGACAAATCAGGATATATATATATATATATATATATATATATATATATATATATATATATATATTTTTTTTGTTTTTTGACCTGTGCACTGTATAGACACCTTTTTTTATTTTAAACAATGCCTGAAGTATACTTAGCAAGCCCCTGGTCAACACCAGCCATAGATTTGAACATTCTGGTCATAGTGGTTTCTTTGTTTATTTATTATTCGGAAAGAAAGAGAGTTTTCTGTAGAGTTTTTAGAAAATATCACTGTAGATCTATGGATATCTTGCAGATCTGAAGTGTGTTAATTTTGCGGTGTCAGAATTCTTTTAACAATGAAAAGTTGCACAAGGGCAGCAAGTAATTTTAATTGTGTGCTTACACTGCTTGGGTTCACTGACTTGGCGGAGTGATGTGGGCAGGGAATTCAACATTTTTTGCTATTAAGCAGATTAAGGAAATGAGATATGCCCTGTTGATTGGAGTTTGATACCCTCAGTCTCCACATGAATGTCATATGATTCTGGAGAAACCAGATTAGACTCTCTTTGTCATGAGTGAAAAAGAGGCAATTGTTTCTAATGGGCTTTAGCTAACCATGAATGAAATAAAGACCTTTAATACATTAAAATTCCTGGGTGTAGTCTATTTAGCTAAGTCAGAGGTCAGATATTTGGGCAAACTGGACTTTTTAAATGGTAATTTTTCAACAACTTGAAAGAAAACTGAGGCACAGTTGTAACAGAGAAGGTTTAATAGAGGAGACTCAGACAAATCTACCTGGCAACATTCTTGAAGCATTTGTAAAAGGTAGAAACAAATCCTAAAATATTTTAACAAATCAACACAGAATATGCAGAGGTTCATAAATTTCAAATATACAACCTAACAACAAGCAGAAAGTAGATTTATTTATTTTTTTTAAAGCTGACATACTTATCTGATTCTTTAACTTATCATATGGCAAAGGCTACTGGCTGTCAACACTAAGGGACAGTCATTCTTAAATACATTTTGTGGCTTCTGTTGATGAAGGGAAGCAAAACATGTACACACAAACGTACCAGTAACTACACAGGGGTGCCGCTTTGGTAGGGCACTTTTCCAGTATTTATTTGGTGTAGGGAGACTAGGATGGGGGCACTGGGTGGTGTGGTGGGGGGTGCCATGGTGCCCTTTTGCCTAGGGCACCAGTTGACCTAAGGCTGCTTAAATGAACCCAAATATAGAAAAGTTACATATATTTTCCATAACATCTTAAACAGTCTGATGTGTGAGGTATTTGGGTCAGAAACCCTGCAGGTTTTATTGTACTTGCTCAGGTCATGCTGAATATCACATTTAAGTGACAAGCAATGGTTTAATAAATTTTAATCATATACCACGACTAACAATGTATAGTATGGCATCTATATATCCAGCTAAACCCCACCACAAAAATATAGATAGGGGTTCAGAAATTCAGCGCTGGAGCTTGGTAAAAGGGGGTCACTAGAAGCAAATAATTCCATGTAATCGTGAAGTTCAGTTTCAAAAGAAGGCTACAGTGGAGCCCTCATGAACAGTTAAGGTTCTCCTTTTCCATGTGGCTTAATATAGTCATTCCTGAATGAACAAGCTAAGCCACTGCCTTGTACTTGGATTACGAGAGCTATTCCACAATGAAAAAGCCAAACCATTGCCTGAACAACTGAAAATTGTAGTAACATCACAAGATAATCTAGCTATCTTACTAGGTTGTCTTACAGTCATGTTAAGTCAGTGTGTGAATAAAAATAATAAAATTAACATTTCTTCCACAAGTAAACTGATATAGCTGCACAATGTCACAACATGTTCTACCAGGTATCTAGGTGTCTAGTGCTGAGCTATAGGGGAGCTGGTCCTACACCACCAGTTCTGTGAACAGCACCATCAAGCTTGATTGGGTACTACATGCAAACAGTTTGCACTGAGTTGTGCTCGTACTCCGCTCCCAGATTTCTTCTCTGCCTACATCACATTGCACTTAAGCACAAGGATTTCTGCTAATTTACAACTTTGCTGCCTTTAATTCCCTGCTTTTTTTTTTTTTACTTTTTTTAAAATTTGACATTGGATTTAAAGACTGAGAAGCCTAATTTTTCTCTACCAATTAAACAGTGACAAATTATTTTACAATGCAATTAGTTATAAATATTTCAAAATGTAAATGCATTTTTATTCTGTCTTTACTGTGCTATGTTTAAAAAACTAAGTACAGCTTAATAAATGAATGGAGTAACCTGAAATGACAATGATTTTCAATTTCCTTGTTTATGAATATATTATCATACTTTTAATATTTGAGGATTGTTACCAAAAATTGTTACACAATGTCAGTATACCATACCAAAGATGTAATAGTCTATGCTGCTAAACTTGTATATATTTGTTCTACAATACAGTTTTTCCAAACATAACTGTCCCTTTTATGCCACCATTGATATACAAGTTGCTAAAGAAACTGGGCTGTTAGCAGTGGATAACACAGCTGAAAGCACTTTGCTAAGCAATATACAGAAGTGTGTTTCTATTTTGGGCCGGGGGTGAAAGGAGTGTGTAGAATAGCTGTCCTCTGCCAGAAGTGGCTCTTGTGTGCCACCTGCTGGAGGGCAGGATATAGTCCTGGTTGGATTGGTAGGTCATCAGCTTTACAAAGGAGAAGTAAAGTATGAAACAGATTAACTAGATTGTACTCTCATGCCATAGACCACAGTTGTTGCTCAGTCTTCTTGGTTCATCTGGGCAAATATGAATAGGCAAGATTTTTGTTCTCGCTATCTCATTATTTCTTGATCTTTCTCTCAAATGTATTTTATGGGATGCAAATAAGTAGTCCCAAAGGAGGTGGATGTAAGCATCCAGGGAATTAGGTTAGGCACAGAACAGCTGCTGAAATGTCTGTGGCAGGATAAACAAAGGTTAATGAAAGATATTTATAATATCCTTTGATTTCTTCTTGAAAATATATTAGTTGTTAGTATTTATCATGAGATATTTTTGTAGCACACAGTGGGCCCACATTTTGCTTTGGCACAAAATCAACAAAACTGATTTTTCTCTCTTGCTATGTAAGAACAACTTTGGAGTATATAGTAAGATGGTGTTGCACACATTTAACTGGGCTAGACATCACGCAGTGAAGTAGTTACCCAGTTTGTGGATTACAGATGGCATAAGTATGGAAAGCGGTTGATAACACAGTGAAAATGTAGCCAGCCAAATTATGGGATATTAAATGCACACAGAATGTAGTGCGTGCCTCTATTCTATTTACAAATTTATAGATTTGTCTGCCCTTCCTCAGATCCTTGCTCTAACAGCACTGAAAGTGTCCTTAAGCTGCAAGTGCGAGTTCTGCATTTGCAGAGCTGATTTTACAGTTAGTTAGTTTGCAGTTATATCCTTTCTACCTGGCTGTTATAAACAAGGAAAGTAGTCATATAGTCATTGTTTGGAGCCAAGATTCTGAAGGATGCATCTATATATACATATACATATACATACACATACACACACACACACACACACACACACACACACGCACACACACACACACACACACACACACGCACACAAACACACGCTCGTGCGCAGACTGTGTGTGTGTGTGTGTGTGTGTGTGTGTGTGTGTGTGTGTATGTGTGTATATATATATATATATATATATATATATATATGTATGCATACTATGTATATGTGTGTATATATATATATATATATATATAAAATGTATAATATATATATATATATATATTTATATATATGTATGCATACTATATATATATATGTGTATATATATATATATATATATATATATATATATATATATATACCCCGTTTGTATAAGTGAATAATAGATTTTACATAAGTGACTATTAGATAAATAATCAAAGTCTTAGCAACATGTCCTGCAGTGACTGACTCAAGGCCTTATCACTATTCTCTGTAGCCTACAGAGTGCTAAGAGGTGACCTGTGTCTGGCATACAAGACTGCCAGATGTACTGCACATCAATAAGACAAATGGCATCAGAAATACTAGGTCTGGGGATCTAAACCTGTTCAGCAATATCAACTGAACGGTTTGGATGGACAGGTATATCTCGCTGAAGATACCATTGATCTAGAACAGAATTCCTGTCCACATAAAACAAAGTTCATCCCTATCCATATTCAAGCACAACTGGGACCAGTGGATGAAAAACATAAAATTCCCCTCAGCACTGCCCCTTTACTACTAATGGGCAAAGGCAGTTCTTAAATGCATTATCCCATTCATGTGTCCCCTCAAATTACCTATGGTATGATCCTAGCTATTTTTATTAGGGGTAATATATAATTATCACCCATGGGATGGGTAAGGCCAATCTATATCCAAATGGGATTGGCTATTTAGAGCACAAAAAGGGATACTGGCTAGCCTTAAGATGGCTGACAAGGGCACCTATCCTAGTAGTTCCTATGAACCTATTTAGAAAAGTGTTAGTAGCTGAAGGGTTGCTATTTCAGTACAGATTTGTCATTAACATTGTGTAGTCCCTGACCTGCTAACAATGCCACCATAATCCTTATCTGCCTACATGAGTTTATAGAATACAATGGATGAGTGCATGACGTGAATTATTTTGTATTATACCATGATCCCCCCAAAACGTGCACGCTGATTGGCCAGCGTGCCCGTTGTAAATCGAGTTATACTAATGGAAAAAGGTCCGGTCGCCCGGACTTTTTTCCATTAGTATAACTCTTTTTTTTTAAACACTGTCTCGCTATGTTAAATGGGTTTAACATAGCGAGACAGCTTTAAAATAAGCAACGGAGATCTCCGTTGCTTATTTTAAAGCTGTCTCGCTATGTTAAACCCATTTAACATAGCGAGGCAGTGTTAACAAGCAAGATCTCCGTTGCTTTTTAGTCTCGCTATGTTAAATGAGTTTAACATGGCGAGACAGTTTAAAATAAGCAACGGAGTGTCCGTTGCTTATTTTAAAACTGTCTCGCTATGTTAAACTCATTTAACATAGCGAGACATAAAAGCAACGGAGATCTTGCTTTCTCCGTTGCTTTGCTCAACTCTGATGTACCGCGCAGGCGCAGTACATCAGAACTGCCATGGATGCCAAGACATCTGCGGAAGGGCAGTAAACAGGCATTATACTATGCCATTATTTAAGAAAAGTAATAGTTTCTTTTCTTAAATAATGTCATGTATAATAGCAATAACCACGCCTGGGTGTGGGTAATGCTAAATTACCCGGTTGGCTTTGTTTGGTCCCTCGGGCTTCGCCCTCGGGACCAAACCACGCCAACCGTGGGTAAATTTAGCATTACCCACACCCAGGCGTGGGTTATTGCTATACTAGTTGTATTATTTTTGGAACTGCATCACAGAGCCCAACTGAATGTCACTGAAGTCTTGCCACTTTATACAGGTTTATTTACTGATTCCCCCCAGTTTACAACTCTTGTAATATATGTCATGGTCTTAAATTAAGTTGATATGAGGATACTGGGAGCACAGGGAGCTAAATGTATGAAAAGTACCTCACTGAATCAGAGCACAGAGCAGTATCTGGTAGTATGCACCACAGTCCCTACCATTAACTAAGTTGTTTGTGTGTTCACTTACTGCACCTGGACTATATATATTCTTATTTATATGCATTCTTCCCCAGGATGAAAAGAAACCATCCACTGAAAAGTTATTTTTTTTTTTATCTGGGGTTTGTAACAGCAAGTTATCCCTTGGTACAAACAAACAGTGAAGCAGCAACTAGAGTCTGGTGTTCAGTTTCATGGTGCCAGGCAAACTGTTTTAAAGGACTGTAGATAAAGTTGGTGGTAGTTTTCTCTATAACTATAACAATTCATGCTTGTTCTAGTACATTATTCTGTGGAACATGAACACCAATGGAATATGAGTTACTTATGTATGTTCTGGAGATTTTCTTCCCATGCCTAACAAAAGACAATAAATAAATATATACACACACTGAGTGGTTTCTCCTCAGCCCTAACAAAAGACAATAAATAAATAAATAAATATATATATACATACACTGAGTGGTTTCTCCTCAGCCCTAACAAAAGACAATAAATAAATAAATAAATATATATACACACACTGAGTGGTTTCTCCTCAGCCCTAACAAAAGACAATAAATAAATAAATATATATACATACACTGAGTGGTTTCTCCTCGGCCCTAACAAAAGACAATAAATAAATAAATATATACACACAGTGAGTGGGCTTTTCGGTACCTACCTTTCTTCCTCTTCCTCCGCCTCATTTTCTTGTGTTACTAATAAGTTACGATGACCACTTGCCGACTCTGTGAGTAGCACGACAGGTCTCCAGCATATCCTTCTTCTACAGCCATGTCATTTGCCTACTTCACTTCATGTAAATCCTTGGTTATTGACTTGTCACACTGCCTATAGCTATTGTTTGTTCACATAACTTATTTTTTGTTTAACCTAAATGCTCCAGCAACCTCTCTATTTATATTTAACTTTTGCTGCCTGGTGCCTCTGCAATTACAGGAACTATAGGTATGAACCTTGTACATGTTTTAACTGACTGCAACTGATTTCATATTCTCCTCTGTGTCATTCTGCCATTACCAGCTTTGTACATGACTATCATTCATTGTGCTGTGTGCCTTAAGGCCTAAGTCATGTTAGAAACTGGTTATTCGACCAATTCTCTTACAGAGTTAACAAATGCAAAAATAAATGAATAAGTTAAACAGATAAATTGACCAGTCTGTACATTATCAGGTAGATATGGAATAATGTGAGTCAGTACATGTGTTATTTGCAATCAGAATTCACATTTCACTGGAACACCCTGATTTTTTAGATGCCTTATTAACTGAATTTATCTGTCTCAATGTACATTAAAAGGAAATATTTCTGTAATTCTAAATTATTGCAGCACGCACTTTCAAGTCATCACCAACACCACAACATGACGTCATAGTCATACTACCAGCTATAGGAAGTTGAATGAATTAGGCAGCATTTCCTGTTAGGCTAAAAAAAAACGTGTCCTAGGCTACAGCTTTTATATATGAAGACCTTGTTTAGTACAAAACTAGGTCACAGGCTATCAAGTGAGAGTTGTTTAATACTCATATTTATTACTAACTTGTTGGAAGATGTTTCATTATTTGACTGAATCTGGATAGGTACTTGTGAGATGAGTCTCTGATGCATAGAGAGCATACAATAACAAAAATAACAAAAAATGGAACTTTGCACAAATGCAGATTGTAACAATTTGATAGAAATCTGTTGCGAAAGGATGACAGAACTCTCTTTACCCCTTTATTCTCATATTAATCCTGACAAACTCATACCACACCATTGTTAGGATGTCACGGCTGTAGCCATGTATTAATCTAACCAAGTGACTAAACAATGTTCATGAGCATGTACCTGAGGGGCAATTTTATAAGAAATTGCAACTGCTATTTATCCAGTAGGCTCACCTTGCCAGCTACTCATGGCTTTTCCAGACTGGATGTGTGCAAGGGATTATTATGTGGAGCCATTTCTCTCTTGGAGAATCCACAAAATATATTTCCAGAAGTATCAGCAAAGACATTTATTTAAAATTAAATGTTTAAGGGGCACTACTCAGACAGAAATAAAGCCCAGTAAAGTGAATTTTCCTTCAATATGTCTGCTTAAAATCTACTTGTGTTAAAAGCAACATATGCCTCTGCATGACATTTTTATTCTAAAACATATGAAAAAAAAGTAAATGCACTGAAACTTTGCAGAAATATATGATAAACTTGGCAATGTCTAAGCTGCAATCTTGCAGGCATACCAGATACAGAGATGCTGCAGCTTTATAGCACGTTCTCTAATATCTGATACTGTGACTTTTGGGATAATATTCTTCTTCTTTTTCATCATCCATTCACCAAGCTATGATCCTCCTTACTCTATTCTACTTTTGTTCATGCAGAGGGATGAGATTTCAGAGTAGGACAGCAGTAAAGACTGGTTCCTGCAAACAACCTATGGGGGCTTTGCAGCAGCAGAACAACAAAGTTCTGCTTTAAATCTGGGAACCTCTACAACTTTCCCACAGTTATTTTGCATGGAGAATGTCGACTGGGTTTTCCTGTCTCATATGCAAGCAGATATCAGAGCAACAAATTAATTTCAAACTTGTGGTTGAAATCAAGAGTTCCATTTAAAGATAAACTGCTGATTATGAGCAGCCATAATGTATTAAGATCAACTGCAAAAATATTAAACCATAACAAATATAGGTAATCTATGGACCACTGCAAAAATAAGTAATGTTATGTAATGCACCTACATATGGGACTTACCACTTGAGCTGAAGCTACTTTGTTGTTTGTGGTTTTATATTACAAATAATTTGGTTCCAAGTCCTCTCCTCTGACCAGAGATGCCCTTGGATGGGTCATGGCTGAAGCCAGACTTTGGGGGTCATCTTCAGCACCATCATTCTCTACTTTCTTTTTATTCTATTAAGTATTCATAAAGAGTGGCAAGACCTTTTGTGTGTGTGCCTGCTTAAAGTTGTATATAGGTAGGTCTCATCTGGTCCCCGTGATTACTTACCTAATACAGTTGCATGTTCCTGTTGTATAGTATGCTTTAGAGACCTGCTAATTAGAGCTTAACGTATGGACATCTGGTTTTACATGCACAGCCTACTGTGCAGAATCTCTCTCATTATGCTTGTCTGCCATGGAGTACCAAGGACTTTCCTAGGCATTACAAAAGATACAGACAGACCCTGAAGATCAGTCATCTCTGCGATGCAAATGCATGAAACCCAGGTATAAGTAGCAGGCAGAGATATTGGAGAAGCCAGTTAAGGGAGGACTGAGTGGCTAGCACCAGATTTCCATCTTTGGGGGCACAATTTTCTATAGGTGGGCTATCAGCAACAGAGACTAGATGGTAAATGTGGATATATGCATGGCTTTGCTGCAGCATCAATGGGATGAAGCAGAAATCTTTGTGGGCATTCTCATGGAAGTTTGTGACCCATATTGGGGGGGGTGTCTTTACATGGTCTACCTACAGGCAGGACTATGAGACATGCAAAATAAAACACTCCAAGCCATTTCAGAAAAATGTCTCAACTTAGTCCAACTACTGGCCCAAATGGTAATGTGGCTACAGCTAGGCAGTGGGAGAAAGTGTGGGTATTAAGGGTAAGAGAGCTAATTTATGTGAAGACCACTAGAGGAAAGAAAAGAGGTTTCTGGTCTACCTTGTTGTCCATCAGGAAGATGTGCTGTATCCAGACTGCTTTTCAAACCTAATTCACTAGATGTCCGTATAAAACTCTTCCTCTGGACTAGTAGTTTGGCCATGATTTTTATAATATAATTATGTCTGCAATTCGGAATATGAACACATTCCATAAGCAATAGTTGTACAGTGTCAGTGTTTATTTTTTTGTCATTTTTGCTGCCACAGCTGTGTTTTCAGATGCAAGCATTAAATACATAAACTGTTTTAAAGGACTATATTTCCCTGTTGCTGACTTCAGTATTATATCCAAATTGTACCTTGCTACAGATCCCCCACCATGCCCCAGGATTTCCACTCCTCTTTTCTTGATATACTGGAAAATATTAGGGTTCAACCAAACACCCTAATAATGGGCGATTTCAACTACCCCACCATTAAATGGGAAAACTACTCATTTACCAACTCCTTCGCTCAATGCTTTCTGGAATTCATAAATTCCAATGCCCTGGATCAACTTATCCACACCCCCACCAGGGGCACCAATATCCTAGACCCAATCATTACCAACATGAGTGACTGGTGTTCCACACCTGAAATCAACTCCTCGTTGGTCAGATCCAACCATAAGCTAATCACTCTAGATATCGACATCCCGCCCCCACTCACCATTAAGGAAACCACAGTAAAAAATTTCTTCAAAGCCAAATTCTTGCTTCTCAAGACAGAAGTGGCGAACTTCATGACACCCATGCAGATGGACAATACAGTTACGACTGCTGATTCCTACACAAATGCACTCTATAAGCACTTACACGAGTGCATGGATCATGCCATCCCAAACAGAAACAAGACACTATCCTCCAAAAAAAAGGAAGCCAATCTGGTGGTCCCCTGCCATTAACAAACTCTACAACAGAAGGAAGAAACTGTTGCAAAAGAGAGTAAAATCCCATGAGTGGAGGAGCTGCATGGTCAGCCTCAGTAAGAAGCTGAGATGCCTTATAAGATCCTCCAAAGCTAGCTACAGAAACAAAATCACCACTGATTCTAGGGACAACCACAAAGCATTCTATAGCTATGTCAAGAATCTCAATGGCAACACCCAGATCTGCTCTGAGTTGCAGCACAACGGCATGAACATTACAGAACCAACTGATGTTGCCAACATCCTGGCAGACAGGGGTGGCTCGTGCTATTGGACAGCAGGACTGCAGCCCTCCCACCTGTGAAATAAAGTCCCCAGTCAGTCCCCATAGAAAAAATAAAAATAAAACATGAAAATAATAAAAAAAAATCTCAGACTGCATGCATGCGTGCTTAGTTCCTGGCTGCTATGTTAGGCAGACCAGAACACCAAGCACGCATGCTCAGGCATTCCTGAGCTCCAGACTGCTTAGTTATGCAGTCTGGATAGGGAAGGGAGTAAACTTCTCCCTTCCAACCCAGAGATCTGTGCGGTGATGACTACACAAACCAGATGGTCACCAGACTGCATCGTTCGCAGTCTGGACCAATAGCGGGAGGCTCCAGACTCCTCACATCTTGCGGGAGAGCTAGGATGGGAGTGGAGTTGCAGGATCATGCCAGCATGGAGGACCGAGATTGATCGGGGAGGTGCAGGATGGATTTGTTGCATGCCAGCGAGGAAGACCAAGATCAGGGAGCTGCAGGATGGACCGAGTACAGGTAGGGTATACGATCGGGAAACGTGTGTGTGTGTGTGTGTGTGTGTGTGTGTGTGTGTGTGTGTGCGTGTGTGTGTGTGTGTGCACGCGTGGTGTTCGGGGTAGTATGTTAATTCTGTTTACTCATTTACACTCAGCAGAACTTGTCATTGTGGGCTTCTGTTTATTTACTCTTTGCACCAAAAGCTGTCTTATTCAATGCCGGCACCAGATTTGTTGCAGTTAGTTTTGGTTGGGATTGGGATTGGGATACTCTTTCTGGACTGAAGTTACTTATGGGACTTTTCCAGCAAAAGAAATGAGCCTGGGGTAGAATTTGTAGCAAATATGTGAATATCACATTATCAGAGCTTAACAGTTCCAAACATCAAGTAGTTTGTCTTTCTTTCCCCACACTAGTACTGTGATCACAAATCAGAACATCTTGATTATTCCATTCTAGTCTTGGCACTGGCACTGAGCTCAGGTTATTAAAGCAGTGTGTTTCCTTATAATACAACACCCTCCTCTAACTCACATCCTTGGGTCACATTAAGAGTGGACTTGTGTGGGCTGGCATAACTGCAAGTAAGCAGTCTCCAAGTATAAGCTTCTGTCAAGTGTGCTATAAAATATGTTTGGCTTCTGACTGCCTTCAAGGTAATGAATCCTATCACACCACAGCTTTTTTGCCACACTCTGCCCTGTTAGCAACAGGGTGCTGCTTTCATATATACCCAAGGGAAGCAAACTCCTGAAATGGGATTGCCTAGCACTTGCTTCTCTTTGAACTAACTTCAGTAAATGGTATGTTCCATAATATGCTCTCATTCCTGT
Organism: Protopterus annectens; assembly: GCF_019279795.1. NCBI lineage: Eukaryota > Metazoa > Chordata > Ceratodontiformes > Protopteridae > Protopterus > Protopterus annectens. Next base: position 1,537,556,911 of record NC_056739.1, on the reverse strand, counting down.
CATTTACACTGTTATGGTATGTTCCATAATATGCTCTCATTCCTGTCATTTACACTGTTATGGTATGTTCCGTAATATGCTCTCATTCCTGTCATTTACACTGTTATGGTATGTTCCGTAATATGCTCTCATTCCTGTCATTTACACTGTTATGGTATGTTCCGTAATATGCTCTCATTCCTGTCATTTACACTGTTATGGTATGTTCCGTAATATGCTCTCATTCCTGTCATTTACACTGTTATGGTATGTTCCATAATATGCTCTCATTCCTGTCATTTACACTGTTATGGTATGTTCCGTAATATGCTCTCATTCCTGTCATTTACACTGTTATGGTATGTTCCGTAATATGCTCTCATTCCTGTCATTTACACTGTTTTGTCTTGTTTCTCTCGTGAATGTAACTTAATTCCATCAAATGACGATATGACAATAAACCATACGGCATTTACGTCTAGGAAATCTGTATATTCATCTACACCTGTTTGTGACTCCATCTATATTATTTGGTTGTGTAAACTCATTTCATCAATGGGCATACTGTGTGTGTGTGTGTGTGTGTGTGTGTGTGTGTGTGTGTGTGTGTGTGTGTGTGTGTGTGTGTTGTAATGGTGGCTACAGAGAGAACTCAGGTGGTGGGCTTGAAACCTGTGTGCAGGTAACAAGAGCCTGAATTTCCTACCCACCACCATTTGTGAAACTTTTACAGATTTTCGCCTCATATTTTTTTCTGTTCTGTTTCTCATAACATCTGTAGTTTCTGAAATTTTAATTCCTTAAATAGCTGATGGTGCAGTGGTAGTATTGTTGCCTCACAGATAGAGGTTCTCTGGTTTGATTCTTGGCTGGGGTGCCTTCGGTGTGGAGTCTGCATGTTCTCCCTGTGTTTGTGTGTGGGTTTTCTCTGGTGTCCTCCCATATTACAAAGACATGTGTCTGCAGTATTTCTCCCTGAGGCCTCTGCTGCAAATTGGCTTTTGTTCCAAGTTAGACTTTCCTGGTTAACAAATGTTAAATATATAAAACTGACAGGCATTTGAATTTCAGACTTTATATTTTTCAGAAAGTACATAGTAACACAAAACCTTTTATTCTAGCAATTTTCTAAGTTTATAAGATGAATATCTGAAATGTGTCCCTATGTTTGGGACTATATTCCTCCATTAATAGCTTTGTCCAGGCGTTTTGTGCTAAGAGGTTGACAGCTATGGTGAGAACTGAATTCACTAAATGGTAGCCATTTAAGTTTCAGTCTTCCTCTCTTTCATAAAACAGCTGATTTGGCATAGTGGTATGCTACTCTGACGGTTTTGCAAAGGGTCCTGGGTTCAAGAATTGGCAGTGAAATGTTTGGTGGTAACACAGCATTTTATATTAGTAAATTTCCAAGATTATACAAGCAGTGTTTAAAATGTGTCCCTGGTTTTTGCGCTTTTGTCGTCCCCCCCCCAATAAATTTTGGCTTTTTCCAGATTTCTTGTGCTGCGAAGTTGAGAGATACAGTTGAGTGTCGAGTAGATTTTACAAAGAGCTGAAAGCTGCAGGGGAAGACAAGTTTAGTGCTACTTATGCTAAGTCTGCTCGAATTATTAATAGTACAATAGCTAGTGTACTTGCGTTTGATGAAGAAGGCTGTGGGTTTTACTCCCAGGTGGATGCTGCTGCACTGAGAATGTCCTCTTTGACGAAGATACAGGCACTTTATTTGTAGATGAAACAATGAAATATAAAGTTGTTTGCTAGCAGCAACCTCTTCATTAGTTACAGATCTCTTTAATGTGGAATTATTTAGATGACTTTTACTTCTGCAGAGATTGTGCATATTTACTGATACTGGTGGAATGTAGAAGTTTGAGAAGACTTTTATGATGGGAATGTTCTCAACTGGGCAGTTTTGTCATTACTGGTGCATGCATTTTGTTTCATTGTTTACTTGAAAAATGTTCAAAACAATAAATTTAAAACACCCTCTAACAACTGTACTGTGTTATACAAGGAATATAATTTAATACAATCAGGAAGGTGTATTACACAACACATGTATGTCTTGTCTTGTGTGCAAGGGGCCTATCATTTGAAAACAGCCCAAAGTTAATCTTTATACTAGCCAAATGTATTTTCTTTGAATGTGGATTTCAATGCTGTTTCAATGAATGTGAGTTTCAAGGGCAGAGAAGTTTGAATGCTAAGTCTATTTTCATTGTGAGACTGCATTGCATTATTTAGCAGATGTCTTAGTGTTTGTGCTGTAAAATGCAAAATATAACTTTCAAATGAAATCCAAATCATTGTAGAAGTAAAGCAGTATGCACATTACAGTGTTTATGGTAAATGGGGTGAAATAGCCAAGTAATGGGACATTGGAATGGCTGCAGGGAGGGAGGCGCCATTCGACCATGATTTTGTGAAAGGGAAGGGCGGCAAACTTAAAGACAGCCCCGGCTGAACTATACCTCTCAGATGTCCAGATTTTCACAGAATGAATAGATTTTTGATTTTTATTTTTGGTTTGTTCCTCATAAAATTTGCGGTTTTCTGGAAAATCATTTAGGAATTAAGTCACTAAATAATGACAGACATTGAGTTTCAGACTTCATAACCTTCAGAAAAATGCATACTAAAGCAAGACCTGTTATTCTATCAACTAAGTTTGTAAAAGAGCAATTTTTAGTACTGTTTGCATGTTCCCCCAATATATTGGGCCTTGCCCAGATTTCCTGCATTAACTGGTTGAGAGGTACGTGCAAATAAATTGCTTTATAGAATTAGGCATATCCAAACCTCTCAACTGTCCCCGATTTTGGCTCAAAATGTTGCTCTCCCTATAATAATCCCTCTGCAAAATGGCAATTTTGGAAGAAAATGTGGAGGGTTTACAATTAATAAATAACTATAATAAGCAGAGTTATAGATTACTTTTATTTCAGAAATGCATGTAGATTCATTTATTTTGTCAGCTGCTCAAGTTAACAGTACTAATATTAAAAAGTGTCCTTTCTTTGATGGGTTCCCAGCTGTATTGTGTGGCTATTTTATATTTGCATCACATTTTTGGTCCATTTTTCATAAAATTGTGGTTTTCTGGCAAATTAGTTGCAAATCATTAAAGAATGAAGTTAGAAAATAATGACAGACATTTGAGTTTCAGATTTCATACCCTTCAGAAAATTCATACTAATGCAAGACCTACTATTTTATTAGAAAGTTTATAAGAGCAATATTTAAATATTGTCCTTATTTTTGGGCCTTTGTCCCACTTCTATGTATGGCTTTGTCCAGATTTCTTGCTCTGAGGTTGAGAGGTATTACAAATGTGTCAGGGCCATCACAGTCAGCCAGAGACATTTCAAATTGTGACATACTTGTTGCACCCCACTCCCCCATGTAGTGACTCTGGATGTGTCCAAGTAAGGCAAGGAGCAGTTATGCAGTGTAAGTGTGCAGAGTATCCCCCCATCCAAGGCAGACACAAGTACTACAGTGGCTTTTCATCTGTCATTGCTTGATTTTGCAGAATGTTCTGGTTTTCTGTCATATTTTTATACTGTTGATTTATGCTTATTATTATTCAGAAAGTGCCCATTGCTTTGTGTTTAAATAGCAATGCTTTCATGACCATCACGTAAGCTTGTCTGAGATTGTAAGATCCAAGTAAGTTTTAATAAGCATACTGTTAAAGAATTACCAACATTGAAAGTCTTTTTGTTGTTGCCATGCAGAGAATACTTACATAACTTGATAACGTATTGAAATGCATATGCCAGTTTTTGTAATAAAGGACAAGATTACAGTATTTTAAGAAGCTCATTACCTTTGTTGGAGGCTTGCAGTCATCTTTGCAGACTTTACCCATAAACTAAACAGAATGCCACTCTATCATGTGTGGTCCATAACCTGTGCAGTAATCCTTTAAACAATTTATCTTGAGCTTGTTTCCTGTTTGCTGTTCATTTTTTACTTTGATCATGTTTTCCCCATGAAACAAGTAGATAGTTGTTATCAGGCAGCAGGTCTTTTTTGGATAAGGAACATTTTTACAAGTGGAGGTTTCACAGAGATTGCTACTTTCAGCATGTTACTTGTACTTTAATAAAGCTGAATATAAATTATAATTAGAACTGCAGTGCAAGGAGAAGTGGTTTGAGTTGAGTGCTGCTTGTTTTTCTTATACTCGATTTTGACTGACATTCCAGTAATGTATTTAAAAAGTAATTTATTTTTTCATGCCTCACAACCTTTTTGTTTCCATCTAGATATTAAGTAAGATGTCATGCATGCAGCCAATGGATTGAAATATTTTTTTCTTCTACACTTCACTTTGTCTTGATTGGACTCTCATAATAACGGTTTGGCACCCAGGGCAGCATATTTAAAGTTCCAGTTTTTGTGGTTTTGAGCATAGCTCCTCCCCTTTCTGGTTGGCCACACCCCTTCCCATTGGCCCCACCAATTCAGCTGTCTCCTGCAGCCCCCCTTTGATTTGAAGTCACCAGCCACCACTGCTGGCAGATATGTTCAGTGCTAACTTTACCCCCCTCACTCCCTAAAGGGCCCATATCTATACAAGAAGAATGCAGAGTCCCTGTAATCACATCTATGCAGGTAAAAGTTGTAGTCTTTAAAACCAAAAACACAGCATCCATTGGACCAGACAACATCCCAGGCTGCATTTTACATGAACTTCAGAACAAACTGGCTCCCCACCTAAGAACCATGTTCAATCAGTCTCACATCAGGCTTTGTGCCCACTGAATGGCGCACAGCAACAGTTATCCTACTCCACAAAGGGGGAGCCACCACTGATCCTGGGAACTATCGCCCTATTAGCCTGATGAGCCTGGTGTGCAAGGCCATGAAATGTATCATCATGGAACTCATAAACAAAGAATTGGTAACCTCCAAAGTCTGGAACCCACCCAGTTCGGGTTTGTGAAAGGCAGATCATGCCTTCTGAACCTGATTGTCTTCTTTGAGGCAATCACCAAAGCCGTAGATGAGGGTAAGGTGGTTCACACAGCCTATCTTGACCTTGCCAAGGCTTTCGACATCATCCCCCATTCTGGAATTATAGCTAAACTCACTAAACTAGGTATAAATCCCTACGTCACAAGATGGGTTGTGAACTGGCTCACTGACAGAACCCACATTGTAAAAGTTGCAGACTCCATATCTGACTTCAAACCAGTGACAAGTGGAGTACCACAGGGTTCAGTCCTGGGACCGCTCCTGTTTGGTATCTACTTCTCTGAAGTACAGGTTAACACAGAAGGCCTCTGGCTAATGAAGTTCACAGATGACTGCAAACTAGGAGCCATAGTCGAGTCCCCAAATGATGTGGACATCCTACAGAAGGGCCTCTCTGAGGCTGGTGTCAGAGGCATGGCCTCAAGCTCAATGCCAGAAAGTGCATTGTCATCCTCTTTGGCAAAACCTCTGTACTCATTAACTATCACATAAATGCAGTCTACTTAACACTGAATTTGTGATAAGAGACCTTGGGACCCAGGTTGACAGTAGTCTATCTTTTGATAATCACATTTCCACAGTAGTTAGGAAATCCTTCTATGCGGCACATCTCATCACAAAGTGTTCTCATCCAGAAAAAAAGAGGTCATTGTTCCCCTGTTAGTCATTGCCTGAGGTGTATCTCATTGCTGTAAGTCCAAAACGGACTGCATTTCTGTGAAATGCTGGAAAGCTGATAGATTTGCTTTGAGCTGCAGAATTGGAATCTATTCCAAACTGATAAGTACACTTTTTGCAACTTAATTTGCACTGTGCAGTATTTATACACTTGCCTATTATTTGTAGTGGTGCTGTATTGTTTCTGTCTCTTGTTGTCTCCACTGTGTTTCTCCCAGCCATCCTCCCTGTTCTTGTTTTGGTGTTAATCTTGGTGGCTTTGAAACTGCCAGCCCCTCTTGTAGATTTGTATTTGGATACTCCTTCTGGGCCCATCTCATTTGCTCACTCAACTGAGTGCAGTGAGATCATATTCTGATTTCAGGCACTCCTACTGTGTACAAAGAGAGCATTTAAGAAGGACAACCTCTGTAGCCTCTTAATCCTACTGTGTTCCCTCCCTCAAAAAAAAAAAAAAAAAAAAATATATATATATATATATATATATATATATATATATATATTCAGCTACTCTTACTGTAACTGTCTTAGTTGCTGTTCTGCTTGCTGTTATCTGTTCAGTTGTTCTTACTCTGCACTTATTACTGCTTGTTAGTAGCCTTCTAATTTAATGCCTTCTGTACTTGTTTTTTAGTTATTTGTTAATTTAATTGCATTTAATTAAACTGTATTTGTCGTAATATTGATATACGTGTGCTAGCCTGCACTGTATTTGAATTGTATTTACTGCTGGTTTAGCTGCTTTTCTGTAAACTTGTCTGTAACTTGTCTAGTCCAGATACAGACTTGCTGTATCCGGGACTGTTTGTAAGCTCTTGAGCCCCCCAAGCCTTTCTGTGTTGGAGGGAAGCCTCCTAGCTTATCAGCGGGAGTGGTAAGCACTAGGTAGCCTATCTACCACAGGAGGAGGGGTTTCTGGCCCAGAAATTATAGTTTATTGGCCGTTTGGGAAGCTCTTCCATCTCTTTCAACCTCCTGATTCAAAAGCCTGTGTTTGTGCTTGTTTCCTGCCTTTCCTGTTGCTAGTCTAGTCCAGGTACAGATTTGTTGTATCCGGGACTCTTTGTAAGCGTCTGAGCCCCCCCCCCCGAAGCCTTTCTGTGTTGGAGGGAAGCCTTCTAGCTTATCAGTGGGAGTGGTAAGCATCAGGTAGCCTATCTACCATGGGATGAGTGGGTTTTGGCCCATAAATTGTAGTTTATTGGCCGTTTAGGCAGTTTTCCATCTCTTTCAACTTGCTGGCTTAAAAGCCTGCGTTTGCACTTGTTCCCCACCTTTCCTGTAACTAGTCTAGTCCAGGTATAGATTTGCTGTATCCAGGACTCTTTGTAAGTGTCTGAGCCCCCCAATCCTTTCTGTTTTGGAGGGAAGTCTTCTAGCTTATCAGTGGGAGTGGTAAGCATAACCTATCTACCACAAGAGGAGTGGTTCCTAGCCCAGAAATTGTAGCTACTGTCTGTTTCGCTTGGGCAGTTTTTTCCCATCTCTTTCAACTTTCTGGTTTAAAAGCCGTACTTGCACTGCTTGCCACCTTTCCTGTTACTAGCCTAGTCCAGATACAGAGTTGCTGTATCCAGGACTGTTGGTAAGCTTTTGAGCCCCACAAGCCTTTCTGTGTTGGAGGGAAGCCTTCTAGATTATCAGTGGGAGTGGTAAGCACTAGGTAGCCTATCTACCACAAGAGGAGTGGTTCTGGCCCCAAAATTGTAGTTTATTGGCTGTTTGGGCAGTTTTTTCCATCTCTCTCAACTTTCTGGTTTTAAAGCCCGTGTTTGCACTTGATCCCCACCTTTCCCATAACTAGTCTAGTCCAGGTACAGATTTGCTGTATCCAGGACTGTTTGTAAGCTTCTAAGCCCCCCAAGCTTTTGTGTTGGAGTGCAGCCTTCTAGCTTATCAGTGGGAGTGGTAAGTACTACGTAGCCTGTCTACCACAAAAGGAGTGGTTCTTGGCCCAGGAATTGTAGTTTATTGATCATTCAGGAAGTTGTCCATCTCTTTCAACTTTCTGGTTTAAAAGACCACATCTGTGCTTGTTTCCATCTTTCATGTAACTAACCTACTGTAAAACAATAGAAAGCCTTAAACTTATACAAGCCTTCTAGCTTAAAAGAGAGACTTTGGAGTGATTGATTATCAGTTTTCTGTATTTTCTTGCTGTACTTAAATGTTTTCCGCCTAAACACTGATTTTCCAGCATTTATTGTGATTTAAAAGCTTGCTTTTTTCACATATTGTACTTATTTGACTGCCTGCACTTTTAAAAAGTTGTTTTTTGTTTAAATAAACTGTTTAACTATTGTAGGCCACACACTAAAGTGTGATAGCCTTTTCTGATTGCTTGTAGTCGTTTAAAGCTGTTTTAAGTGTACTTTTTACTGTTTCTAGTTTCCCACCTTTCTAAGCTAGTATAGTCCAGTTTTCAGTCTAGTGCTGAATTCAGGGCTGTGTTACAATTTTCTGAGTTGCCCATACCTTACTTGGATATAGGAACGTTTCTCTGTTCACCTGTGAGAGGGGGAACTTGGAGCAGCCATCTGTCCCTGGAGGAGTGGTTCCAGCCCAGAAGTTAGTAGTTGAAAAACCGCATTTGCATGGTTTTGTGCACCGGGCAGCACCGGTTAGCTAGGGTTAAATTATTCCTGGCCCCACTAAGTCTCCTCTTCAGTTTTTCACTTGAAACTAGTCTAACTCTCAATCTAAGCACTCAAAAAGCATCCTACAGTCCAGCACATGCTCAGACCTAATAGCAAGCACTAATATACCCCGACACTTGACTGCCCAGCAGGGCAAGGCTCTTTATCCACCCCTCACCAACCAAGCGACTAAGCAGCTCACCCTACTATTCAGGCATGACCAAAGGGCAACTTCAGGTGCACTCTCCTATCCAGCTGGGGAATCTGGGTATCCTGAGGCAATGTTACAACTGCCTCATGTACACAGACAGCCCTCTCCTCCTACCACAAAACACTAACATATGCAAGAGATGCAATTATACAGCCAAACTGGAGGCTAAGATCTCTCCACCCAAGACTGGAACAGACAGTCATGAGGAGAAGGTTAACACTTGCACCACACCTCCAGCCTCACATAGACCTACTAAACCAGCACTGGCAAAAAATACACATAAATACACAAACTCATACTCGGAGGCTCTAAATACAAATCTGCAAAAGCATCAGAAAGCTCCAAAGCAGACACCCACAAATCCTGCACCTCCCGTCACAAACCAGACGACACATAAAACACAAAATCAATGTGCCGCACAATCACAGCCCTTAAGGTGAAATAACATACCTAACACACTAGTAATAGGTGACTCCATAGTCAGGCACACTGACACCCCACTCACTAGGCTGGACAAGGAGAAGGTTACTGTTAGCTGCCTATCAGGAGCCAGAATCCGCCACATAACACAAGCACTCAGGTCACTCCAGAACAAGTACAAATATGTCTCTGTCATTGTTCATGTTGGTGTGAATGACCTGAGACATACCTCCCTGGACTACATGAAAAGAGACACGGAAGAGCTCTCTGATCATATAGCCCAGGCAGGTATGACCCTGACCACAAGTGGCATCCTGCCCTCACCAAGAATGATACCCCAGTATAAAGAAAAAATGATCAATTTCAACAATTGGCTAAGCTTCTGGTGTCATTCAAAGGGGATCCAGTGTCTGTCAGCCTGGGATTACATGCTCGACAGGCCACGTTGGTTTGCAAGAGATGGCTTGCACCATTTCACCCATTGGCTTTCGAATACTGGCCAAGGCTCTTGCTGCCCCCATAGTGCCTTTTTTAGGCAAGGCTCAAAATTCAAACCCACCACCGTAAACAGCACAAGTAAAAAAATGAGGGTTATGCTACTCAACGCCAGGAGTTTAAATCTCAAAATGCATGCGCTCAAAGCACTCCTAAGAATGGAACGTCGACATTTGTGCAGTAACTGAAACCTGGTTCAAGGCTCCAGACAGCACTCCAGCACTACTGGGCTACAACTCATACCACACATTTCAGCCACAGAACAGAGACCAAAACACAAAAGGAGGGGGGTGTATCCATATTCATCAAGGATACTCACACCTCCAGGTTAGTGGCGCAGCATGATACCTCTGAGATCATCCATGTGCAACTAACATCGGGCAAATCTGCAATGCAAATTGTGGCCTGCTACAGATCACCCTCAATGACCCAGGACCACCACTTCACCTTTCTAGAGACACTGGAAAACATGAAGGTCCTGCCGAACACCCTGATATTGGGCAATTTCAGTAAACATACCATTAACTGGGAAAACTACTTGAGTACAAACTCCCAGGCTCAGCGCTTCCTGGAATTTATCAACTCAAATGCCCTGGATCAGCAGGTAAACTCCCCTACCAGAGGCCACAACATATTGGATCTGATCATCACCAACATGGGCGACAGGTGGTCCGTACCGGAGGTCAACCCGTCACTGGTTAGATCAGACCATAAACTAATCACCCTGGATGTCCACACCCCACCACTACCCCAACCAAGGAAACCACAGTGAAAAACTTTTCTAAAGTAAACTTCACCTTACTTAAGGCAGAGGTGGTAAGTTTCACAGCCCCCACGCTAAAGGATAACACTGCCCAAGATGCAGAATCCTTTACAATTGCACTCTATGAGCACCTACAAGGATGCATGGATCATGCCATCCCTAGCAAAACTAAGACTCACTCCCCTAAGAGAAAGAAACCAGTCTGGTGGACCCCTGCCATAAACAGGTTATACAACAGAAGGAGGAAACTAGTTCAGAAAAAAAGCAAATCCCTGATCAGTATCAGTAAGAAACTAAGGTCCCTCATAAAATCATCCAAGGCTAACTTCAAAAGAAAAATAGCCATGGATTCGAAAGATAACCACAAAGCTTTCTTTAGCTATGTCAAGAATCTAAGTGGCAACTCACAGATATGCTCTGAGCTAGTGCAAAATAGCACAAAATATACTGAACCTACTGATATTGCCAACATCCTGGCAGATAGATTCAGTGCAAACTTCACCTCCCTCTCACCTTCAAAAGGGCCCACAACAATACCGGAAAAGAGTAGTGTCCCGGAAATCACAGAAGCACAGGTGAAAACAGCCCTTTCAAAAGCCAAAAACACAGCATCAAGGCCAGATGGTGTCCCAGGCTGCGTCTTGCATGAACTAAAGAATGAACTAACCCCCCCCCCCCCACCTAAACACGCTGTTCAACCTCAGCCTCTCCACAGGCTACATGCCCATAGAATGGTGCACAGCAACGGTTATTCCACTCCACAAAGGAGGGGCTGTAACTGACCCTGGTAACTATCGCCCCATAAGCCTGACTAGCCTGGTCTGCAAGGCTATGGAGTGCATCATCATGGAACTCATTAACAAAGACATTGGGAACCTCCAAACACTTGACCTGACCCAGTTCTGCTTTGTTAAGGGCAGATCATGACTACTAAACCTGGTTGACTTCTTCGAAACAGTCACCAAGGCCATAGACGAGGGAAAGGTGGTTCACACATCCTACCTTGACCTCGCCAAGGCGTTCAACACCATTCCTCACTCGGGTATTATAGAAAAACTCCCCAGCCTGAATATAAACCCCTACGTCACAAGATGGGCTGCCAACTGGCTTACAGACAGAACTCACACAGTAAGAATAGCAGATCTGACTCTAAACCAGTCACAAGTGGTGTCCCGCAAGGCTCGGTTCTGGAACCCCTACTGTTCGGCATATATTTCTCAGAAGTACAGGCAAACACAGGAGGACTATGGCTAACCATATTCGCCAATGACTGCAAACTGGGAGCCATAATTGACTCTCCGGCTGACACGGACATCCTTCAAAAAGGCCTTACTGAGACATACACCTGGTGTCAAAGTCATGACCTCAAGCTAAATGCCAAAAAATGCATAATCATCCCATCTGGGAAAAACAAAACACCCACGAATTACCACATAGGCGGCAGCCCCCTAAATACAGAAGAGGTAATAAGAGATCTGGGGACCCAGGTAGATAGTAATCTCTCCTTTGACAATCATATTGCCAAAGTAGTTAGGAAATCCTTCTATGTGGCCCATCTAATTACTAAGGGGTTCGCATCTAGAAATAAAGAGATTGTAGTGCCCCTCTACTCGTCACTCATCAGACCCATCATTGAGAACAATGCCTCATTTGGGATGTACCTCACAAGACACTTCCAACAGCTGGAAAGACCACAAAAGCACCTCACCAAGAGGATTACTGGCCTCAAACATATGTCCTATGCAGCCCGACTGAAAAAACTCTGGCTGTACTCAGTGGCATATTGCTTACTCAGAGGTGATCTTTGCCCGACTTACAAAGCCATGTCAAACTCAGAATTGATGGACATGCTCCACCTAAAGAAATCCAAGTCACTGCGAGCCATGTGCTCTAGTGAGCTAAACCTCTCCACAACAATAAATAGAACATGCTGGAGGGATAGAGTCCTGTCACAGACACCCCCCCATGCTTCGGAACAAAATTCCAAACTACATTAGACAGAGCCCCTCACTAACACTCTTCAAGAGAAGCCTTGAATAGTGGATGGGTAACAGAAAATACACCCCTGGGATCACTTCATTGGCTCTGCTTGACAGAGGCTCAGTTAATTAATCAATGAGGTGGCAAAGGCCGACACACTCTGGCTAGGCTTATAAATGCACTCGGGCAGATAGCCTAGTACCTACCTATGAATCTATGAACCCCTCTACTCGGCACTCATTAGACCCATTATAGAGTAAATTCCCTTTTTGGAATGTACCTCGCAAGACATCTGCAGCAGCTGGAAAGGCCAAAGAAGTACCTCACAAAGAGGATTACTGGCCTCAAACATATGCCCTTCACTGACCGTCTCAAAAAACTCCAGCTTTACTCTGTAGCATATTGCCTACTCTGAGGAGATCTCTGCCTAACATATAAAGCTATGTTAAACCCAGAGCTGTTGGACATGCTACACTTTAAGAAATCCCAATACCTCCGAGCTACACACTCTAGGGACCTAAACCTTGTCACCACAATAAACAGGACATGCTGGAGGGATAAATTCCTTCCTCAGAGACTTCCTATACTCTGGAACAAGCTACCCATCAATGTCAAGCAAAGTTCTTCATTAGTACTCTTCAATAAAATCTTGATGAGTGGATGGGAAATAGGAAATACACCCCGGGGATCAATCAATTCTGTGGCTCTGCTCGACAGGGGCACAGGAAATTAACTTTCTTGGGGGCGTAAGCCAGGGAACTTTGTTGGCTAGGCTTACTTAGCCACTTGGGCTGATAGCCTAGTACCTCTCTATGAACCTTTGAAAATGAGGACTTTCAAAAAGCAGCATAAAACAGCATCTGAGGCAAAATATTATTTGTATCCAAACTGCAGTCCATCAAAGGGCTTAACAATCATATCATAAACATTTCTGCAGGCAATCAGAAAACAGAAAAACAGATACATTCTTGGGAAAATATCTGTTGATGTTATACTAAAAGTGGCACTTAAATAATTCAAACAGATATAATATTACAACTGGCACACTACTACTAGTCTTACACATAGCAGCAATGAAACAAAGAGCTTTGCAATGAATGTTATTTTCAGGAACATCACAGGCACTATCTTTGCAGTGCCCTGTAGGCCAGTATCAGTGATGGCACCAATTTAAAATAGTGAATTATACATTCACTGTGCCCTCTAAAGCAGGGTCAATGATGATATCAATACCAAGTAATTTAACCTGTAAATTTACAGTACACCATAGGGCAGGGTTGTCATGGTGTTAATACTGGGGTTGTCATGGTGTTAATACCGGGGTTGACATGGTGTTAATACTGTGTAATCTAAGCACTACATTTACAGTACACCATAGGGCAGTAGACAGCAATGTATCAATGCGAGGAACATAAATGCTGCATTAATGGAGCTTTCTAATGTAGGGTCAGTCATGATACCAATCAAAGTAACATAAACACTAGAATTATAGTACCTGCTCATGTAATACAAGCATTCTAATTACAGCACCTGTTCATGCAATACAAGTACAGCATTCTTTCCTGAAATGGTTACCTGTGAACATCAGTGTCAGTAACTGACTGCCCAATTTTTTTGGTAATATTTATTGTCTCAGTTCCCCTGCTCTGTGCCTTAAAGTTGTTCCCTTATCTTTATTAGGGAAAATTACAGTCTTTATGTTGTCCACAGATGCAGGCTTTGTTTCATGCCATTAACATCCTCGTCCCCACTGTCTGTTCTCATGCAGTAGGTGTTTTTCAGACCTTTGTGTGTGTCATTCCTAAGCTACTGCCTACATTGACTCTTCAGTTACAATCACTCTTCATCTGAGATCACCTGCATCCTCTCCACCCCGATGGATAAGCTCCCACCACTCACTCTCATCTGCCCAGCCAGCAGCTCCAGCATTCAGGCCTACTAATCACACCTGAGTCACTGGCATCACATCTGTGCCACAGGTGTCAGCAATCTCTCCTGATTTGGGCTATAAACATTAAAGTAACTGGGTCTATTGAAGTATTATAGAACAAAACTTAAGTACCCTTTATCAATTAATTAAATTATTGAAGTCTTTTCCATATGAGGCACACCATTTAGCAGTAATAATATCTTATGATTCAGTTCCTGTACTGTTTTCTCATCCCTGTAATATAAAACCTCACCCTTACTCCGTCTTATATGTAATGTTGCCTTTTTTTGTCTCAAAGTGATGAAACAGTTTTCTCGTATGTGCAAATGCTCTTATACATTTTATACAATCTCAGAGTTCATGATTTAAATGTGAGCTGATTTTATTTGGTGCCTTACAATAATTTCTGGAGGCTTTGAAGTGTAAGCTGATCATAACATTGCTTTTCAATGAAAACATACTGTTGTTTATCATTACTGGATTGCTTTACGTCAATATTTCTCCTTCCCACTGCTATGATAAATACTATCATACATGTCAGATAAATAAATTCTGTAAATCTGGAAAGGAATAACTCCTTAGAGACCAACAAGTAAAATGTCTGTGTACAGCAAACATCCTAAGTACATTTCAAGTACTGAACTTGTTTTTGGCTGTGGATAATGTTTTCACTTATTGAAGTCCCTCCCTCCCTCAGTCTCTTCATCCTAGTAACATGCTGTTAAAGCAAATAAAGGGTGGCTTTAGAAATGCAAAGTAAGCAAAGGAAAGAAGAAGTGGACCATATGTCTAAACTGCTTTTTAACAACAAAAATAGATTTTAACTGCATTACCGGCCTGTAATTTATTTGTGTGTGTGTGTGGTTTTTTTTTTTTTTTTTTAATCTGTGTCCTGTGAAGAGCTATAAACTTTTTGTGTGGGCTGGCCTACACATGTTTTGCTGGTAGAAATTAACAAACAAGTCAGCCACCCTTTTGTCAGTAAGACAGTGACTGATTTACTCACAGACTCATTTGTTTCACAGGGCCTCTTTTAAGCTTTGGAGGATTTTATCCACAGCACCCGCTGTAGCATCTAATCATCAGGTTCAACACCACATACTGCATATATTTAAATATTTTGTGGCACTGATAAAAATGAAACATTACTTTCATTATGCATGCAGTGATCTCCACCCACTGGCACTAAGGTCAAGGCTTGACAGAACATTTATCTTCATATGTTGGTTTTCTATTTCTGTTTCTGTTTCAAGGACTTGCCATATCAGACAAAAACAGTGACAGGAGTGGTCCCTGTTAAAATTAGAGACAGACAATAAGAAAAAGAAGGCATTTTACATGGGTGTGATACACCACAACTGTCAGCTCCACCTTTTTACCAGTATATTTGGACGTTGGAAACAATTCTAATGTACTCGGGGCTAGAGCAGAGGGCACAGTCTTTACGGCCATTGTTCCTTCAGCAGTGCCTACTGCAAATACACGATTTTATCTTTCTGACTTTAGGTAATTTTCTGCATGATTCTGTGAAAAAAAAGAGTAACATGGTGGACATACATAAACACACTGCTAGAAGAAGAGTTACGGCTTAGCTTGCCTGAACAAGTGTTACTGTCCATCTGTATCCAGGTATGATCATAAAATGTCAGTGGTAGAAGTTGATCTGTAGGATAAAGTATGGGGCCCCATTCTGATCTAGAACATACTATTCATTTACTCCAACCTGCAAGGGGACAAGTAAGAGCCCTTGGTTACAGCTTGTACTACATGATTTAACTGATTCCAGCTGAGAGATGTAGTCAAAGTAATCATTCAGTTCAGCATGACAGTAGTGGGTGCATCAGTGTTAGCAAACCTCACAGCAGTCAGACTCTGTAACTTATGTCATAATTACAGCAATTAATCTGAATACCAAACAAACAAGCACGAGTCTCACAGGAAGCAATCCCCTGGCTGCTATAGTATGAACTCTATTCTTGCTAACCTGGTTTAGAGGATGGGGTTCAGCTTTATTTCTGCTGAACTAGTCACTTTGTGGTTTGTCTCTGCTAGATGAGGTCTTATCAGTTTCAGACCACATACATTTTTAACATATAGATAAAGCTTAGGGGAAGTTAAGCAGTTCTGTATCAGTTCAGAGGCAATCTGCAAGATATCCCTCTCCAAGGGAAGAGCTACATGGCAAACTGGCATCACAAAGTTGCATCATCTTCCTTGTGGATGAATATCTCCTTACTACAGTCTTGTGACTGGCTGATACTAAATAAAATAAAACAAATAATGGAACATATTCTGAGCCCTGCAGAGCACTTGGAAATAATGGCAAAGAAGAAGAGATGGCATTTTCCCATAATACAATGTCCGTCCTTTCTCCTAAACTGCTTCTGAATCATTCTGTGACATACATTTCTAATGTACTTACTTTCAAGCTTGATTTACTGTTTCACACAAATTCCAAATCCCCCTTGTTGCACATGGCTTTGACGCTGTTTAATAAACAGGCAACCAGACTACATGACCAACATAATAGTGGCACCAATAATTTAAGGAGAAAAGGCCCTTATGTTATATTCCCTCATTTCAGAAGTAAAGAAAATTAAATGTGTGGTACATTTCTGCAATATCATTGATTAAAATCTACAGATTTTCCACTGTGTTCTTGATGACACATTTGTATTTTTGTGTCATTTTTGCCACTGTCAGGTTTTTAAAAACTATTTTTCTGAGTTAGCATCCCACAGTTTTACTGGAGGCGGGAAGAGCTCTGTGCTATTCTGGACACACATTCATGCTAGTTAGGTGCCCATATTTTTGGCTGGGTGCATCTAATTTTCAAGAGTCTTTGTATTTATTTTCAGTGTATGCAGATTGACAGGTATGTTCTATGTTGTTAGATGACATTCCCATTTAAGCCAACTGCTTTAACAGGAGGTACTCAACAATGTCAAATGCCTTCAATAAAGTGAGAAATACGATGCCTGGAACTTAATCCCAATTCAGACAACATCTGAGATATTGGGAATAGCAGCTGCTTTCTCGTGCCCAAGTCAGAATTCTGAAACTAGGACCAAACAGTAGATCACTAGTTTTCACATGCTGCAGTAGCTTGTAATAAATATGTTTTTTCTAGGATTTTTGAGAAAGAACAACAAAATAGGCTGACTTTATTTGATGTCATCCTACATGGAAAGGGACAATTACTGTAGACATACAAGCCAATAATTCAGAAATGGAATAGCTGAGAAGTCCACAAAGGAACAATATCCCACATTTCTCATGTCACGTGGGAAGAAACTACTTTTGCCTTCCAAGGACAGGAGAGAGATAAAATGAAGCATTGGTAAGGGAGAAAATCAGAAACACTTGAAGCCTAGAAAAATCTACAATTAATGTAAAGACTGTGAATTTGGTGAGTCAATGACACACTGATAAAATACTGAATAATTTGTGGTATAATAAATGATTTATCAATGGGCATGCTTTTAAGAGAAAGGTATGCAAGGCAAGTGAAATTTTAAATAAATGATCATAGAGATAATTAAGAAGTGAAAGTATCTAAGATAAAATATAAGCAAAATGAACATTAAAATACAAATACATTTTAACAGTTATAGGGATAAGAATTGGGTACACAGGGAGTGCAGTATAATTCAAATTCAAACCTTGTGTATTAGGTGCAGCTATAAGCATGAGATGAAGAAGTGTCCAGTGTTTAGTCAACTTTGTAAAAGCTGTTGTACAAAGAAAAACTTTACAAAGATATGCAAAACAAAGATAAGAGTTTTCAGAATAGGCTATACCCTACTGATTCAAAAGAGGAACACCTAGAATACCAAAAAAAAGCAGAAAGAGCTAATGCAGTAAAAAGAGAAAATACTGATGCAGTAAAACAAAACAGACTACTGATAAGACATGCTTAGAATTAAACATTGTAGTAGTACTATCAACTCAGTCAGTACCGGATTGAAAATTATGTCAGGAAATAAAGTTAAAGTACGGGACTTGAAAGGCACTGAAAAGAAAGCCAGACACACATTACCAATGTATTCAGCATACTAGGTCAAGTCAATGGGCTAAAAGCTATTCAAATGTAAATATAAAAGAAAAAAGTATGTGAGCCTCATTCAAATAGCAATGTTAAGTAAGGAAGTTAATTATTATTCTTGTGAGAAGCTAAACATGGTGAAATGTATTTTCAGTGAATAAAAACAGGAGTAAACATGTGCTGGGAATAGTCACATGTTTGTGAGCTTTACTGAATACTGTGCAAAGACCTTTTCCATGACAATTCTGTTGTATCTACATGCTTGGAAGGCTTGCCAAGAGAATATAACATTCAAATACATTAAGTTACTATCCCAGTAACACATGCTACAAAGCTAGGACAAAGAGGGCACAGGAATAAAACAGAACAGGTGTTATAGTGAATGGAAGGCTTGGGTGTCTTTAAGAAACAGAGGCAAAAAGTATGGACAGTCTTGTGAAGGAGAACAAGGTTTGCCTTTGTTCTGATCTGCAAGAGCTGCATAAAATAAGTAAAACAGAGAATTACTCCATGCAAATGCCAAAGTGAGAAGACTAACAAGTGCTAGTAAGATTTACAGGAATAATGCCATATCCCTTTTACTCTGAGAGATCACAGCATAACCCCTTATATTTGCAGTGTTCATCCTGAAACCTATCAGCTGATTGTTGCATTCAAAGAAAAGGAACAGCTATAAGCAGGTGCTTTTTTGGCAGATACCTTACCCTCACAGCTCTGAACTTAAATATACATACTCATAATATTGAAAAGGGAAAAAAGTCCCGAAGACAACACACAGCAGTCTCAGGTAATCACTTGTATCACTCTAATGCGATCAATCAATTGAATTCTGAAAATTCTCAGATCAAGTAAGCATGAGAAAGCTTGCAATGTCCTGAAAAGTTTAAACTTGAGACAAGTGGGTTTGTAGATAACTGTCAAAAATATGTGTAGTCTAGAAATGGAGTTACTCACAAGGAAAGAGATGCTGACCAAAATAATAACAGAATCAATATTGTTGAGGTACTGTGATATGAAGAAGCCTGGAGTGGAGTAGTTGGTCCCTGTCAGAATAGTACAGCAGCTGTGTTTTACAAGAAAACAGGCCAGTTGCTTATGTGATGGAACATTCACAGATGCATAAAACAGATATGCTTGAATAGAGAAAGAGTTGTTACAGATGAATGTAAGAATGTGAAAAACTCGATTAATACTGTATATTTATGACAAATATACACAACCAGACACAGTCATTAATTGTTACAAAACACTTTCTAAAAGTCTTTATAGAAGGCATCAAGTGAGATTACACAGAATGCTTCTTAATCTACAGAGCTATGACCTGAAAGTACAATACAGCTCATGCAAGAGCTTCACACAGCAAATATGTTGAGTAGACTGTATGGTCAAGGGCAGAATGGAGATTTGTTAGAATAAAATGTAAACACTCATTGGCTGATAAACAGTCACCAAGTGTGTGTGTGTGTGTGTGTGTGTATACTTCAGATATGGACTGCCACCAAACTGGAAATATAGTTACTGATAGATACTTACTGAAAGATGCCATGTGTGTGTGTGTGTGTGTGTGTGTATACTTCAGATATGGACTGCCACCAAACTGGAAATATAGTTACTGATAGATACTTACTGAAAGATGCCATGAGAGGTTCCTCAGAGGAAAAATCATGACTGAGAAAGTAAATCTAGTCTTACTTTTTACAGGGAACAATTCATTTATGTCCAAGGTTTAATGTTTGAGGCCTAGAAAACTAATGTACTTAACCAGATGAGAGAATAAACACTTGAGAGAAAAACATGACTCAAACCTTAAAATAGGGAAGTGCAAGAAAAGAAACACTGACATAATGCATTATCCAGGAATATCCACATAAATAAAACACATGATACAAAGCCACAATGTCTGCAACTCATACCATGATAACAGTTCAATAGAATAAATATTTGCTTACATGATGCCAAAATAGAGAAACTAATTTAAACTGCGATTTATTTTTGCTGTTTTGTAATTCAGTCTCTTGACACATTTGTAAGCTATATGTATGCTTTGTAAAACACGTACCAGATTCCAAAATTGCATTTATAAGATGTCAGAAAGGGCATAAGAATTTTATTGGTAATTGCTCTGTTACGTGATGTAGAAAAGTAAATACTGAAAAATGGGAACTGAAGTTGTAATTCCCTTATACTGAAAAAGAAAGTATTAACCTAAGTATAAAATAAACAAGCCATCCTGGGGCTACCATACAAACTAAATAAAAACGGTGATATAAAGTTTAGTGCGAAAAAAGCAACCTTCCTCGAAACAATCAAAACAGTTTATTAAAGATTAACCGCTTTCATCCCACTGACCACACAACCTGGGACATCTTTAGAACAGTACCACAATGAATACCAAAACATTATAAAGGGTAAAAGCAATTAATTAACCTAATCAACAAAAATTAAATGCCAATGCCATATTTAAAATGACTGTAAAACAAAAACTGTAAAAATATACTTGCAGAAAGTACAAACCATTATAACAAGTTGTTTACAAACAAATCCCTAATAAATTGTTACCTACCCTAAGAATAGGAATCAATATAAAACATACAATTTTACAGTGGCGGCTCATGCCATTGGACTGCAGGACTGCAGCCCCACTGGCTATGAAGAAAAGAAAATGTTTAAAAATAAAATATTTATAATTTTTATTAATTATTTAAATAAAATTTACTGACTGGCTGCAGTGCTCTAAGTGAGTCAGACTGACTTGCAAAGTCCCGGAACTCGAACTGTGCATGCTCAGCGAGTTCCGAGTTTTTAAAAAAAAAAATAGTTTCTGTAAATCTAGACTACTGTAAAAACAGTCCAGATTAAGGAAAGAAGGCATCAGTGTGATGCTCAGAAGTCTATGTGGTTTTAACCGCACAGTAAAGTGGAAGGGGATTGGACTGCCATGTCTGCAATCACGTACATGGCATGGAAGGCTGGATGGCTACTGATTGGCTCTCGCTCTATTCCCAAAAAAAGAAAGTGAAGAACAATCAGTTCTAGTAGCACAGTACTTTCGGCTGCTAGTTGTAGAACCAACTTGTTTCATTTGTTTGCTTTTTTGGCTTGCAGCTTATTGCTTTACCGTCGTTACAGAGAGGTGATTCCTAGCACCCTAACGTCAGTTCGTGAGATGGAGACGGACTCGGTCACTCATTTTTAACTCTAGATTGAGGTAGGTTGGTGTCTCTGACTCCTTGAGTTGTCCTATATGTTAATTGTTTTGTTTATAGATTGGAAGGAGATTTGGCAAATGGCAATGCCCTGTCAGAAAAAGATAATTATGTACTTAACTAAACTAAAGTTTAATTTTATTTGTGTTGTGTAGTGTAGTACTTTGAGCATTAGGATTGTTGAGGTAATTTAGGAGAGAAAAAAAACGTATTTGGTTGCTGTGGGTGTTAAATATTTGTAAGACGTATTCGCTGAAAGTTGCAAACTATTTTTTGTGCTATTTTGCTATTATATTGCCTAAATGGGATTCACGTAATGTGAAACAATATCTCCGATAATATTAATGGAGCATGATTACAATTAATTTGTCCTCTTACTGTTCCACAAAAGCAAAGCATAGATTCCCCCCTCATGATTACTGGAATAGTACAGATCACACAGCTTACCTAGGTAACACAGGTATGACAAGGTTCCAACAGCTGCCAAAATCTTCTTAACTGAGAAAGTGCATCTTCTCTCCATTTTAAAAGTACAGTTGTACATGATACCACAACTAAGTCACATAGTTTCTTCAGATTGGCATTTTAAGCTTGTTACACAGCAATAATATTTTAACAAATCACAACTGAGACAAGGAAGCTGTTTTAGTCCACTGTGTTTTATACTCTATGTGCTGACGCAGTAACAGCATGGGTGTAAAAAAAAAAATAGTGCCCAAGACAACTTTGCAGCTTTGTTTGCCATGTAGATTCAAAGGCTTCATCAACTTCAATTTAACAGCTGTAATCTCCAAGCAATCATGAAAGTAGAAATGGTGAGTTCAGACCCAAAATTATACAGGAAGACTCCAAATTCACCCAATAGGTCAGGACAGAGATACCCATATCTTCTAGCCTATTATGGCACTGTTTTCCCACAGGACAAATCGCTGAAAGTTGCAAACAATTTTTTGTGCTTTTATGCTATTGTATTGCTTAAATGGGATTCACGTAATGTGAAACAATATCTCGTAAACTGGAAAAAAATGGGCAAACTGTGGAACACTTCATGACAACTTTAAATGGAATGTTAGTGTATGATAAAGCTGTTTCCCTACCAGAACATTATGATGAATTCATTGAACTGATATGAGTTAATGGAGTTAATGTTATTGGAGTGATTCCTGTCAGAAATCCTGGCAATAAATGTGACAGACCTGCTCAGTTCAGACAAGTGAATGTTTAGCGCTTGAAACGAGGAGCATCCCTTATAATGGGGTACACTTCAGAGGTCTGTAAGTATTTGGACTCCAGTAAATGTGCAGTTATTTTAGTCGTACAGCAGTATCTGTGTGGCCTGTCTTTGGAGGTGAGGTTCAGTATTTGAAGTAATATGCCTGTATAGGAGTTGTATTTTTGTTTTTATTGGGAACCTAGAATTTGCTTTAGTTACCGTTCTACACTTCTCTCTACTGTACAGATTTTTGCCTCCATATTTTGGTTTACTCCTCATATATTTTTTATTACAAATCACTGGGATGATCTAAGGATATCCCCCTCCCCCTTATGTCAGGCTGTGTGCTACTTCGCGTTGTTAGAAGTTATTGTAATTACTAATAAAATACTTTATACAAAGTGTAGAGTTTGATTCTCACATGAGATAATTGGCTAGGGTTAAAATGGCCCACAAGGACAGTTAGCCTAGTACTAATCTGTGAACCTACGAACTTAAGTGTATTACTTACTTGGAGTTGTTTCCATCTGTGAAGGCTGCCAGCCTAGCCAGATAGAATTTTGCAGATAATTCTGTCATTTGTAAATATGAATGTAAACTACAGGCTTGTTGTCTTAAATGTAAAGAGATAGTGTTACATGTGGAACTGGAAAAAATGTGACAACAGTGCACTCTACTGACCAAAGTAAAGCATGTGGTGCCCCTTTGATGTAGACAGTGGTGACGAAGGGTCTAGATGAAGAAATTCTTGCTATTGTTTTAACCAAGAGTTAAATTGCTAGATTTAAACATGCAAATGTATTTTTATTGCTCTGCTTCCTGACCAGCTGCAAGATAACAAAAGGAGATGTTAAGAATGTAAATGCAGTTTCTGTTAGCCTGGGAACCCAGGGGAAGTGTGAAGAATGATGTAATGTGAATCAGAACTGCAATTTCAATTTAAACAGAAAGAACCAGAGATTATTAAGCATTTTTGTCTTGACCATCCAACTCACAGCACTATCTTGCTCTATAAGAAAGTTATCTTAGGCTTGTGTTTTCTTTTAGAAATAGCTATGAACTAGAAAGATTAGACTAAGTGTTTCTGTGATGTTAGAACTGTACTACTGAATTATTTTAAGTATTTCTCTGTGATCTCTGAACTCTTGACTAGCACTGTTTACTAAGAAGTATTGTCTTGTGTTTTTATTATTTATTATTAAATATTTTAAAACCTTTCAACTGTGGCTGTTTTGTGTAGAGATAATTCAAGCTCTAGAGTACATTGCATATTTATAGTAATTACTGTACCAAGTCACTCTAATAAGTCTTGACTGTTTAGTTATACTACCAATTGGATAATAATATTGCACAGTAATAACTGGACCTCCTATTAAGGGCCTTTGAGTAGCTGATAAATATTAGCTGGGTGATGGTAGGTGGTACTACCGTATAGTCTGGGTAATAGGGGCACAGCTGGAGAACCTGTGCCAGCCTTTCCCAGGAGTGTCTGTGTGGTTGTATAAACTCTTATCTCAAATGGTGTGTCAACTACTTGGGCAGGGACATGAAGCACTATTTGGACAGAGAGGTTGCTGGAGATTTTAGCTTGCCCAGCTAGGCTGAGATCTGGACCCTATAGCTGTACCAGTGGGGAGTCTTTTTGGGGACCTGGAGAGCAAGGGAGCAACCAGCCCCAGAATGACTGTGATCTCTGTGTGCTCTTAAGGGAAATTGCACTTTACTGTGTGTATTTATCCTTTTTTCATATATGAGACACCCTCTCTGGTGTTAGTGATGAGGATTGAGGCTCCTTGATTGCTGGGCCAGGGCACGGGCATCACATATTAATTGTTGGGCAGTGGTGGGATATCCACATCACATATTAATTGGTTGGCAAATAGTAATTGGCTTGTAGTGGTGTGGGTAGAGTGAATCCCTGTAGCTTGTGTACAGTGAGCTTTGAAGGTGTTTTGTACTCTAAAACAGCCACACAGTGAATACTCAGAGTTCAGATCACAATTGTTTTATTTTTTTTTGTTAGCTTAGTTAGTGTGGATGAGCAGGCAGCATGTCAGCAGATGAGTATGGAAAGTTGACAAGGAGCCAGCTGGCCAAGATGTGTCAGGCTAGGGGACTGGTGCATGGAAACCTGACTAAGGCAGACCTGATTGCAGCACTGGTTACAGCTGCATCAGAAAACAGCAACCAGGAGGACAATCAGACTTGCAGTGGAGATATAATACCCTCAGAGAATGGACAGCTCAACCTTTCTGCAGAGGACTTAAAAATCCATCTGGAGCTAAAGAAACTTGAGTTGGAGGCCAGGCATTTGGAGACAGAAGCTGCAGAAAAGGAGAGGCACAGGAAGCATGAGAGAGAAATGCTACTCTTTGCCAGAGTCATGGAGGTAATGGGGAAAGGAGTAACTTGACCCCAGAAGCACAAAAGGTCAGTAAATTTCTTCCACAGTTTAATGAGGGGGATAATTTTGATAGTTTCATTCATATGTTAGAGAGGGTATACAAACAATATAGTGTTGACCAAAGGCTCTGGGTACGGTTTCTGACCCCCTTACTCCATGGTAAAGCTGTAACTGTATTGTCTAAAATGTCTGATGATGCATATTTTGATTATACTGCTGTAAAAAAAATGTCTATTAGAGTTTTTAAGCTAACACCTGAAACTTATAGGAAAAAAGTTTTGTGAGCATAGACGCAAGGCAGATGAAACTGTGTGTGAATATGTTGTTGAACTGAGCACTTATTTCCATAGGTGGGTGAGTGGATGTCAGGTCACCACTTTTGAAGGGCTGGCAGACCTTTTGGTGTGGGAACAAGCCCTTAGCACTTTGCTTGAGGACATGAGGATCTGGTCAGCTGATAGACAATGTGAGACAATGTTCTACTTCAGATGAGTTGCGGAAGAAGGGGGACCTATACCTGGCAAGCAGGGCAGCCGTGCACAGGAAAGGGACCCACAGTACTGCTCATAGGTCTAAAGAAACCCATGGTGGGCAGCACAGCTTGCTCCCACAGAATCTGCCAGTAGCAGGGGAAGCCACTAGTCCAGGAACACGTCCAGGAGCTAGGGTTAAATGTTTTGAATGCAACTAGTGGGGCCAGGTGGCATACAGGGGTTCATGGAGGCAAGGTGGAGAACAAAAGGTGAGAGAGCCAGTAAGTGGGAAAGACAAAATGCCAACAATAGGTTGTCTTGAGACAACAGGGGCACTAAACTACCATCCTGCAGATGTCCTGAGAGGGAAGGATTTGGATGAGGCAGTGCCATGTGTTTATTCAGTTACACACAGTCAGGCTAGGAGACAAACATGTGGGTCTGGTAGCCTGGGGGAGACCCAGACAGACTGCATACTTGTAGCCACGATTGGTGAGGTGGTTACTTCAGGGAGGGGGGCTACTCTTTAGTAGTGAGACTGAAGGTGAGCCACAGCTGCTTGGGGTTACTGATGGTCCCTTGGACAGAGTAACTGCAAAGGTAGAGGTGAGTAGTAGTACGCAGGCTGACAGTGAGGCACCACTGCCAGAGGATGCCAGACTTCCTGTGGAAGGGGAGCTGGGAAGGTTTACAAGGAGAAAATTGAGACAGGTTCAGCTCTCAGACCCTACATTTCAAGACCTGAGGCAGGTAGCTAGGGAGGCACCTGATTCTCAAGGAAAGGGGGAATCTGTATACTGGGACAAAGGGTTACTATACAGAGAGTGGACCCCTGAGAGAGGGCTAGAAGGTGTTAAGAGTACAGCAGTTGGTAGTGCCTAGAGCCCACCATCTGGCACTTCTAGCCATTGCCCAAGATATTCCCTTTGCAGGTCATATGAGCATAAAATGTACAAAGAGGTATATTATGTAGAACTTCTATTTGCCTGGAATTTCCAGAGATGTAACAGGGTACTGCAGGACCTGTGAGCAATGCCAAAAGGTAGGCAAGGCAGGAGACAAGGTGAGAGCTCCTTTGATGCCTTTGCTTGTGATTGAGGAGCCATTTCAGAGGGTAGCTATGGATATTGTGAGTCCTCTGAGTACCAGAAGTTCCACAGGGAAAAAGTATATCATAGTGGTAGTGGATTATGCTACACAATACCCTGAGGCAGTGGCTTTGCCCTCCATTGAGGCAGATAAGGTGGAAAATGCTTTGTTAGACATTTTTAGCAGCGTAGGTTTCCCAAATGAAATACTGACTGACAGAGGTTCCAATTTCATGTCAGACCTGCTGGCTTGTCTGTGGAAGTCCTGTGGGGTGAAGCTCATGAAGACAACCGCCTACCATCCCCAGACTAATGGTCTTGTTGTGAGGTTAAACTCTACAATTAAGTCCATGCTATGGGCATTTGCAGATCAGTTTAAGAGGGAGTGGGACAAATATTTGCCCCATCTGTTGTTTGCTTATAGAGAAGGTCCCCAGGAATACACAGGATTTTCACCCTTTGAGTTGCTGTATGGGCAAAGGGTGAGGGGACCTCTAGATTTAATTTGAGATGAGTGGGAAGGTGAGTGCGAGTCTCACAAGGAATCTGTTGTGGCATATGTTGTAAACCTCAGGACAAGGCTCAGGGAACTCATGGGCTTGGCCCAGGAGAACCTTGCAGAAGCCCAACAACAGAAAAAGGTGTGGTATGACAGGAATGTTTGAGCTAGAGAGTATGCTGTGGGGCAGCAGGTAATGATGGTTCTCATTCCTGTCAGATGCAACAAGCTGCAAGCAGCTTGGGAGGGACCCTACAAGATGGTAAGAAAGGTAAGTGATGTTAATTACATGGTGGAACTGCTACGCTGAAGTCAGGGACACAAATTATACCATGTTAACATGATGAAACCTTATCATGATAGGGGAGGCCCTTGTACTGAGCATTTGCAGTGGATTCCAGCAGGAGTCTGAGGGAGATCTGGGGACTGATCTCCTCAGTGAGGCTCGGGCTGACACCTCAGTGGAGGGGGTAGCAATGTCCCAGCAGCTATCTCCTATCCAGGTTCGAGAAATCCGAGCAGTGTTGCAGGTATTTGGGGACATGTTCACTGGGAAACCAGGTTGCACCCACCTGGGGCAGCACCAGGTGGACACAGGACCCCAAAGGCCTATTAGGCAGGCCCCTTATAGAGTGCCTGTATCAAACAGACTCTGAGGGAGGAGGTAAAGGCAATGTTGGAACTAGGGGTGATTCAAGAGTCCATCAGTCCTTGGGCCTCCCCAGTGGTGCTGATGCCAAAGAAGGATGGCAGCACCAGGTTCTGTGTGGACTACAGGAAATTAAGTAGTCACACAGAGTTGGATGCTTACCCCATGCCTAGGACAGATGAGGCCCTACAGCAGCTGGATGGGGATAAGTATCTTACAACCACTGATCTTACCAAGAGTTATTCTCAGGTGCCCTTGACTCCCAGTGCTAGAGAGAAGTCAGCCCTTGTGACTCCTTTTGGCTTGTATGAGTTCACAAAGATGCCCTTTGGGATAAAGAATGCCCCAGCAACTTTCCAGAGGCTGGTAGATCATATTCTGGCAGGAGGGTTTGCCTTTGCCTACCTAGATGATATTGCCATCTACAGCCATACCTGGCCAGAGCACCTTCACCATGTCAGGGAGGTGCTGGACAGACTACAGAGGGCAGGGTTGACCATTAAGTCGAGCAAATATCAGGTGGGTATGGCAGAGGTCACCTACCTAGGACATAGAGTGGGGAGTGGTAAGATAAGTCCAGAACCTGCCAAAGTGGAAGCCATTCAGGCACGGCCTGCACCTGTTACCAAAAAGCAGGTGAGGGCATTTTTAGGGACAACAGGGTACTACAGAAAGTTCATCCCCAGTTATAGTACGATAGCTGCTCCCCTCATAGACCTGACGAGCAAGAATGGGCCAGATAAGGTAGTGTGGACCCCAGCATATGAGCAGGCATTCCAGAAGCTTAAAGAAGCTTTGGGAGGACCCCCTGTGTTAGCCTGTCCAGATTACAGCAAATAATTTGTTGTGCAGGTGGATGCTTCAAACCATAGGGTGGGGGCTGTACTTAGCCAGATTTCTTCAGAGGGAGAAGAGCATCTAGTGGTTTATCTCAGTTGTAGCCTCCAACCCATGGAGGAATGCTATGCAGCTGTAGAAAAGGAATGTCTAGCCATAGTGTGGGCACTGCAGAAACTTCAGCCTTATCTGTATGGAAGGAAATTCACTGCTATGACAGATCACAAACCCCTAACATGGTTAAACCAAGCCAGCCAGCAAAATGCCAAGTTGCTAAGATGGGGTCTGGGGTTGCAAGCATATATGTCAGTGCAGCACAGCAGTGTTAGTAGCAATGCCAATGTAGATGGGCTCTCAAGACAGGGAATGGGGTAACGTATACTCAGATAGACCTAACCCTCTCAAGCAGCATTTCTCAAGGGTCACTTGAAAAACTAGCTTGAGTTCTCTGAGGGGGAGAAATGTGAAAGCTGCCAGCCAAGCCAGATAGAATTTTGTAGATAATTCTGTCATTTGTAAATATGAATGTAAACTACTGGCTTGTTGTCTTAAATGTAAAGAAATAGTGTCACATTTGGAAATGGAAAAAATATAGCAACAGTGCACTCTACTGACCAAAGTAAAGCATGTGGTGACCCTTTGATTTAGTGGTGCCGAAGAGTCTAGATGAAGACATTCTTGCTATTGTTTTAACCAAGTGTTAAATTGCTAGATTTAAGCATGCAAATGTATTTTTATTGCTCTGCTTCCTGACCAGCTACAAGATAACAAAAGGAGATGTTAGGAATGTAAATGCAGTTTCTGTTAGCCTGGGAACCTAGGGAAGTGTGAAGAATGATGTAATGTGTAGCATGGGAACCCCAGGAAAGTGTGAAGAATGATGTAATGTGAATCAGAACTGCAATTTCAATTTAAACAGACAGAAAGAGGGATTATTAAGCATTTTTGTCTTGACCATCCAACTCACAGCACTGTCTTGCTCTATAAGTAAGTTAACTTAGACTTGTGTTTTCTTTTAGAAATAGCTAGGCACTAGAAAGATTAGACTAAGTGTTTTCTGTGATGTCAGAACTGTACTACTGAATTATTTTAAGTATTTCTCTGTGATCTCTGAACTCTTGACTAGCACTGTGTAGTAAGAAGTATTGTGTTGTGTTTTTATTATTTATTATTAAATATTTTAAAACCTTTCAACTGTGGCTGTTTTTGTAGAAATAATTTAAGCTCTAGAGTACATTGCATATTTATAGTGATTACTGTACCAAGTCACTCTAATAAGCCTCGACTGTTTAGT
Source organism: Protopterus annectens (assembly GCF_019279795.1). Taxonomy (NCBI): domain Eukaryota; kingdom Metazoa; phylum Chordata; order Ceratodontiformes; family Protopteridae; genus Protopterus; species Protopterus annectens. The sequence goes on along the minus strand of NC_056739.1, from coordinate 1,537,527,122 downwards.
TATACTACCAATTGGATAATAATATTGCACAGTAATAATTGGACATCCTTTTAAGGGGGCTTTGAGTAGCTGATAAATATTAGCTGGGTGGTGGCAGGCAGTACTACCGTATAGTCTGGGGTAATAGGGGCACAGCTGTTGAACCTGTGCCAGCTTTCCCAGGAGTGTCTGTGTGGTTGTATAACCTATTATCTCAGTGTGTGTGTATGTGTCAGCTACGTGGGCAGGGACATGAAGCACTGGTTGGACAGAGAGGTGCTGGAGGTTCTAGCTTGCCTAGCTAGGCTGAGATCTGGGCCCTATAGCTGTGCCAGTGGGGAGTCTTACTGGGGACCTGCAGAGCAAGGGAGTGACCAGCCCCAGACTGACTGTGATCTCTGTGTGCTCTTAAGGGAAATTGCACTTTACTGTGTGTATTTGTTATCCTTTCTTCATATATAAGACTCCATCTCTGGTGTTAGTGGTGAGAATTGCGGCTCCTTGATTGCTGGGCCAGGGCACGGGCGTCACATCATCATTACCAAAATGTAATATCTGTAGCATACAGTAAACTACCCTTTAATTTTGCAAAGTGCTAATGTCATTAGGGTATGCTGCCCACCCCTGCGGAGCAAAACATATTTATTTCGCAGTCAACATATCAGGGAATCAAACAAATAGTGTGAGTGTGATACAGGCATGTGTGCCTCCATCCACCCCATGATAGGCTCGATCATCATTACATACCTCTCTTCTGTAGATGACTGTCCCTGATTTTGCCTCCTATTTTTGCTCTACCCCTTATAAAATTTTTGGTTTTCTAGTAAGGCACTAAGGATTGCCACACTATTTTCACTACTCTGCTGAAGGCTGAGAGACAACGCCAGAAATAATAGTGTGTCAAACACCCAAGTTCCTATTAGAACTCAGGTCAGCTGGGCCTTAGTCCGGGCTTTATCCCTCTTCTCTAAAGGTACAGTCTGATTTATACTTTCTCTGTTGTATGAAAATGATGTATTTGATATTTTACTGCATTATTGGTAATATTCTTTGAAAGATGTTCATTGGTTCATGCATTTCATAGTATGGCATTCAACAATATGGATTTGAAGACACCAGTACTGACACAAGTATACTAAGTGAAATATTAAATTTCTGTATGTATGTGTGTATATATGTATGTGTGTGTGTGCATGTGCAGATATATATATATATATATATATATATATTTATATATATATCTATATATATATATATATATATATATATATATTGACAAATGCTCAAAATTTCAAACGTTACATGGTCGAGACCAAACGTTTGAAATTTTGAGTGTTCGAAGATAGACTTTCAATGGCGCTGTACGGTGCATATAGGGAGAATTTCCATTTTCTGCACTGAAGTGCAGTCTTGGAGTTGGTATATTTAAGTAGGGGGGTGGGGAGTGCAGGGGTGCTTGCCCCCTTCCTATGCTGTTAAATTTTTTTTTCTTTTTTACTTTTTTTTTATTTCATGTTCGTACATCCAAATGTCAAACATTTGGTCTCGACCATGTAATGTTCATTTTGGATGTTCGAACATATAACATAGACCCATATATATATATATATATATATATATATATATATATATATATATATATATATGTGTGTGTGTGTGTGTGTGTATGTGTTTGTATTTCTGGAACCCATGTCATCTTGAAACTGTTAATGTTTAGTTTATTGCATATGACTGATTCTTTAGAAAGGCTGTGTGTGTAGTGTGTACAGATTTTGCATCACATTTTTGGTCTGTTTTTCATAAAATTGTGGTTTTCTGGCAAATTAGTGGCAAATCATTAAATACTGAAGTCAGAAAATGACAGACATTTGAGTTTCAGATTTCATACCCTTCAGAAAATTCATAGTAATGCAAGACCTACTATTTCATTAACTTACTAAGTTTGTAAGAGCAAGCCATGGTGGTGCAGTAGTAGTGTTGTCGCCTCACAGTAAGAGGTTCTCCAGTTTGATTCTCGGCTGGAGCACCTTCTGTGTGGAGTCTGCATGTCTTCCCCACTATCGAGTGGCATTCAAAAGACATGCGTGAATGGGCGTGCCTTTGTTAAAGGTTGGGCATCTAGCTGGCACCTCGGCACCGTAAAAATCTACTGCCAATCATTAGCGGACTGGAGTTCCACTGTGGCGACCCTTAACCAGAAAAAGCTGAAAGAAGAACAACTAAGTTTGTAAGAGCAATATTTAAAAATTGTCCTTATTTTTGGGCCTTTATCCCAATTTTATTTATGGATTTGTCCAGATTTCTTGCTCTGAGGTTGAGAGTATGACAGATGTGTCAGGGCCATCACCGTCAGCCAGAGACATTTCAAATTGTGACATACTTGTTGTACCCCACTCCCCCATGTAATGACTCTGGATGTGTCATAGCAAGGTAAGGAGCAGTGTAAGGGTGCAGATAGTGTCCCCCCTATCCAAGGTAGACACAAGTACAGTCGTGGCTTTTCATCAGATTGCTCTGATTATCTGTCATATTTTTATACTGTTGATTTATGCTCATTATTCAGAAAATGCATGTTGCTGGCTACTTGTTTTTTTATACTTGATTTTGAGTGGCATTCCAGTAATGTATTTAAAAAGCAATTTATTTTTTAATGCCTCGCAACCTTTTTGTTTCCATCTAGATATTAAGTAAGCTGTCATGTAGCCAATGCAGTGAATTATTTTTTTTCTTCTCCACTTCATAATGTCTTGATTGAACTCTCATAATGGCGGCTTAGCACCCAGCGCAGCATATTTAATTTAAGTCTCAGTTTTTGTGTTTTTTTAGCATAACTCTGCCCCTTTCTAGTTAGCCATACCCCTTCCTGTTGGCCCCACCCATTCAGCTATCTCTTGCAGCCCCCCTTTCATTTGAAGTCACTAGCTGCCACTGCAAAACTGAAACCAGCTTTCTTTTTCAAAATAGGAACAATAGACACATTTTCATTAATACCTTGGGGGGGGGGGGGGCTTGTGGAGTTTAGCCTAAATTCCCACTGAAACTCTCTCATCTCTAAATCTAGTTCCTTCCACCTCCTCTTGGATTGAAAGGCACTGTTTCTAATATACTAAATCTCAATTTTGTAAAGTCTTGACATTCTAAACTGTATTTGTAAAGAGAATTATTACGATTAGCTTTAGAAATAGCATACAAATGTTCATAAGTTCTCATTTTCAGTTGTCTCTCAGTTTTTCCTATATAAAAACATCCACAGGTGTCACAAATTGCAATATATATATTCCCTCTGGTGTTACAATTACCCTTCTTTAATGTTAGACTAAATGGTATACCTTGTAAAACTATAGATTGTCCATCTAAAATATAAAGACACTGCTTAAATGTCCAACATCTTGCCATGCCTCTCAGTGGTAATTGGGGATTGACCAGAGCATGTTCAAATAACCATTTGAGATTTTTTTCTGGTTTAATATATAAAAAAGGAGCTGAACCTATTATTTCAATAATATCAAGGTTCCCCTTAAAGATAGGCCAGTTCTTAAAAATAATATTTCTGATGTCACAAGTACTTCAACCAAAAGGTGATACCATACTTCTAGTGTAAGTTTGGGTGTTTCTTGGACTTGTTTTATGGGGAATTAAGGGGTTATTGACCCCCAAATGTGGTTTATATTTAGTTCCCCATCCTGTTGTCACTTCCTCTATAATTTTGGTTAAATAGGATTGGGGGTAACCTCTCTGTAAACATAATAGAAATATCGCTTACCTCAACCCTAAAGCTTTCAAATTTGAGCACATCCTCACTGCCCTAACTAACTGCCCCTTGAAAATATTATTTTTGGCAAAACCAGGATGATTGCTCTGATAGTCTAAATAACTATTAGAAAATGCATACTTCCTATAAAATTTGAGGCAAATTTACATTTCTCTCTGTCTTTAAATAAAGTTAAGTCCAGGTAACTGATACCTATGTCTGATTCTGTGGAAAAAAAAATTAAAATAAGAGTTATAACTGTTCAAATATTCAACAAATCTCTCTGGTTGTTGTGAAGTTGATTTCCAGAAAATAAAAATATCATCCAAATATCTAAAATATGTAATCCAATCTTTTGAAAACAATGAGTTAAACACACATTTGGATTACCAGGTGTATAGAACTAAATTGGCATAAATGGGTGCACAACTTTCACCCATTGCTACACCCTTAATCTGTTTGAAGTACTTCCCTTCAAAGGTGAAGGAATTATTTACCAAAATTAATTCCATAACTGCCATAACAAAATTAATCATTGTGTCACTTAATACTGTCAATTCTCTTATAGCCACAAAAAAATAAATTCAACCCTTCTAGATGTGGGATAGATGCAAACAGGTCAAAGATGTAATCTGTGGAAAAACAACATTCATCAGTGTACCAATTATTGTCTATTTTTGTTTAAAAAAAATCCCTTGACTCTTTTAACATATCAAAAATAGGTTTGCCTGAGTCCTTTAAGAGTCTATCGATAAACACACCAAGTGAGTAAGTAGACTATTGTGTGCAATAATAACTCTAAAAGGAGGATGGTGGATGTTTTTATGCACTTTTGGAATCCTAAAAACTGCAGGAATGAGTGGATGGTCTGATTTGAGAAAATAAAATAAATCTTCATTAACAGCTCCCTGCAGGGGGGAATCCTCCAAAAATGACTGAATTTTTCTGTGGGTTAAAAAAGAACTTTATTTTTAGATGGTACTTGATATTTATCAGTATCATAAAAAATTTCAAGTAGCTAATCAATGTAATTCAGCTTATCAAACAAAACCACTCCTTCACCCTTATCTGGTTTCATTATTCTAATTGTCTCACTGCCTCTAAGGTCCTGCATTAATTGAAACTCTTCTCTTCCCATATTGTAAACTATTTTTTTTACCTTTTTTGTTTTATGTAGAGTATATTTCTTGGGTGCATGCCTTCTCAAAAGCTAAAAGAATCAGGTGGAGAGGGGGATTAAAACAACTTTCTCTTCATAACCAAATCACTTGTATCTAAAAACATCTTGAGCCACTTGACCCTTAAAAAATAATTGTAAATGCAACTTCCTAGTAAAAAGTCTAAATTCAGTAAGACCATCTACCACACCTATTTTAAAAGATGGTACAAACTTAAAACTTTTTTTTAAAAAGAGCAAAATAGGTCTCATTAACATCCATATCTGTATAATTAAAAATTTTAAAACTGTGAAGTGTGTTCAAAATCCCCCCATAGGTTGTCTCAAGTTTGGTGGAAGTACTCTTGTTTACACACAAATGTTGGTCTACTTGTTGACTCAGTAATTGTTCCTGCTATTGTTATTCTAGCCTCTTCCTCTTCCCATGCCCCTCACCCCTTTCGGAGTATGAACTTGGGGTAAAAACCTTTTGTCTGTTACGATTTTCAATCCTCTCAGACTTCATAGGGGTGGATAATTATGTTCATATTCCAATCTTCTATTACTGTCCACCCCCTGGGGGAACATTATCATATTCATTGTGAGGGGCTGACTGCCTGTCAGTTAATTAGTTATTAGCCTAAGTATGCAAAATATGTTTGTTCTGGGTCTCTCTCTCTCTCTTTTCAGGCAGGAAGCTAGTAGGTTATAAAACACAATAAAAGTGTCATTCAAAGCGACAGCTGGTTAGAGCTGTAAAAGGAAGAAATCATTAGTATACAAACACTTAACCAATGTATGGGAGATCCTGTTTTTTAGTTATTCTTTCTTCCATTATTCTTATGTTTTGGGGGGAGATGTTATACTCTAATATATTATAGTTGCCTCTTGGTTTCTGTTTCTGCTATGATTTAAACTATGTATTTGAAACTGAAGTTTAAAATCAGTCAGTCATGCTTGGACACTTTGCTGCCAACTTCTATGTAAATTTCTTGCTTGGATTTGAGTTTTCTATAATATTTTTTCATAAATTAGAGCACAGTTAGCGACAGTGTTTCTTTCAGGTAGTGTCAGTTAGCTGTTATTAGTCAGACCTTACTTTTAAGTATTTCTGACCATGCTACTGATTTTGTTTTATTCTGTTCACTGTACATAATTTACCTCTGCATATTTAATATGCATTAGCAATGTTCTGTCTTATTTATTATTTAAGTAAATATTTTTTTTTTTTATTTATTCACTTCTAAGATCTTGTGTCTGGGTTATTTATTTCTGATTATTATTATTTATTTTCCGAAGGAGAGAACCATATTTAGCACTGTTAATTAACAAACTATAGTATCTGCCTCCAGGAAAGACAGACGTCTTGAGCATACTACCAGTGAGGCATTATTTCTATAATTCATATTTGGCTATTAATCAAGAGTAGTACAGTAATTGCTATGTTTGGTCTCTAACCACATATAAGGCAACGAGAGTGTTATCTTGCCAGGAAGAAAGGCAGTTACTCTGGATAAGGGTGGATTTTCAAACAGACAGTGATGAAAAAGGGCCTTGAATTGTTAGTCCAAAGATTTCACTTTGTAAGTGATCAGGTTGTGGGACTAGTATGGGTGTGAATGTTAGAATCCTATACCTAGGGCAGCAGTTTACATTATTTATAGGTGTTTGGAACCAGGTTGAATTTGCTAAATTGTTTATCAGATTAGCTTACATTTTTCTTTAGCTCTACTGGGTACCAGTGGTGTGACTTAACAGACCATCCTTCTGGTAACCATAAGATATATCTGAGGCAGATGCAAGACCACAGTCTGTCTCTCACATACTCTGATGGTACACTAATTAGCAGTGGTGGGAGTCAAATCCCATCAGCATCATCAAGCCATCACCTATTGGTGGAATTGAGACGACTTCTTTTTCTTCTTTCAGCTGCTACTGTTAGGGGTCGCCACAGCAGATCAACTGTTTCCATTTCTTGAGACTGAATCTTTTAATTTGTTTGGCAGTGGTGGGATTCAAGCCTTTCCACCTCCAGCCAGGTCCTTCACATTTGAACCTTTACAGCCTAAACATTATAAGGCAATCAATGCAGCAGAGTATGTGCACATTTGTTTAACATCAAAGCAAGGAATGCCTTACTCATTCCTTCATATACTTTGAAGTGATTAAGCTGATAAATGCACTTGTACTGACACCTGCAGAATCTAAGTCAACGTTTTTAAGGCAAGATACAAACAATGTTGGTGCATCAGAAGAACAGTTCAAAAACATATGAGCCAAAACATACAAAAAGCATGAATGAGAGTTTGAGTCAAACACTTCACTTCAAGTTCATATTACTTACAGTCATATGGAAAGATGGTGGAATCTATTCAGACTGTGAAGAATCACAGCACCTTCAGTAGTCATGGAGGCTGTCATCTCACAATGTTGGAATATAGAATTACTCCATTGCAGGGGCCAAGTGTCTGACAAGTCCAGCTGCTGATGGGAGACAGACTAGAAAAGGAAGCTACTGATTTTAGCTTCTTTGTTGGGATGTTGGAATGGAAACAGAAAAGATAAAAAATATTAGAAAGGGTGCAACTAGAAACAATTTGATCTGGCATTAGGAAACGGACAAAATACAGTAACTTTGGCAAGGTCACCAACCAGAAGTGGTTGGGAAAGAAGTAGAACCCGATGATCATTCATTATGTGCTGAGAAGATGGAAGGTTTTATAGAAGAAATAGAAGGCATCTATTCAAGATAAACATGTAAGGAAAAGAAAAAACACCATTGCAACCAGATGGAGCACAACACAAGACCACAAAAATGTACAAGTCATGCAAGATTCTAGAGCTGCAGAAATGTGTCATGCAATCGCAAGTGTCTCACAATGAAGAAAAGTATTATTAAATTCTTACAAAACAGATGCAGAATGATGTCAGACAAAAACTGAGCAGTCCTATTTCAATATAAAGATACAGAAAAGTTGCCTTGCAGCCTGATATATCTATATCAATCTATCTATATACAGTGTGTGTATATGTATACACATATATAAACAAAAATATAATTTTAGACGAATACATATTTGTTCTTAGAACTGAAAGATGCAAAAAAGTAATCTTTAAAATTTTTAGTTTTTGTGATTTATCCCTACCAGTAGCATGTTAGAACAAAGCAATGTTAATGCAATTACATGAATGTATATAAATTTAGGACCACCTCATCAAAAGAGTCTATTTATTTTTCTCTAGCAGTGCAATGTAGTACTTGCTAGTGTTTCATTAAGAATAAGGTTTAGTGTTATACACTACTGCATGCACATAGCCCCTCCTTCAAAATTTGGTAGTCACAATAAAGGCCTCACATATGGATAGCAATACATTTGTGAGCATCCTGATAAGCATTACAAATGTTACTGAGATGCTGGTTGAAAAGTCTTTTAGTACAGATATCCTCCTTAAGATTAAGTGAATCAAAGTAATTTACTTAACTCGTTTGCATTTTCCAGACAGAAGGACGCAGGCACTTAAAGGTATTCTTAGAAAATGAGGTACATAGGTGATATGTATGTATAATCAGGAGAAGTTAACTATTAATTTATGCATAGTTACACTCTAACAAAGCAGTCAGACATAGACAAAATGAATAGATGGAATAGCATACACATGGATAATTTTAACAGGTAAAGGAGTGGGTGGCACAAGCTTACTGACATGACTTAAGTAAATCAGACTGGTTGAATTTCACTAAGGAGTTGCAAGGTTACCACCCAAGTAGACACACCTTTAAGCAGAAAGGAAGTTGGGCAGGGAGAAGGGATGAACAATCCTTGTTGTTTCATCTTTGTGTGAAAGAAAAAAAACTGAAAGCTCTACTCAGGTGCTAAGTTCAGGCCTTGAATCCTGCTGAGGTGATTAATGGCAGGTAAGAAATTACAGGAATCAAAATGCACATGTAAAAATATTTAGTAGTGGAGAAGTAAGGAAACAGGCAGCATATAGCAGGAACAAGTGGTGTGTACTGGCTCACAATTACCACCCCCCATCCTGTCATACTGCTTTGGTCCCTATCAGATTCAGAGGATCATATGAAGTTACTAGGCTATTGGCCCTGAAGCCCTTACAAGCCTAGCCAAGAATTTAGCCCATGTTCCAAAAAGTCAGCACCCGATGCCCCTGTCCAGCAGGGACACAGGTGGAATCTGAGAGGTGTATTTTCTGTTCCCCATCCAGTTATCTAGGTTGCGCTTAAAAAGTGTTAATGAGGTATTCTGCTTGATGTGGAGAGGGAGTCTATTCCACAAAAGGGAGAGTCTTTGGGGCACAAATCTGTCCAGCCAACAAGTCCTATTGATGTCACAGACCAGGTTGAGGCTGCATGTGCGGGTTACTCGAGTGAAGCTTGACTTGCAGATATGCAGCTGTCCCATCAAGGCAGGGTCCGAGATCACCTTGTATGCCAGACAGAGGTGACCTCTGAGGAGTCTGTATGAAACAGAGTAGAGGGATAGGGCTTTTAGCCTATCTGTGTAAGGTAGATGTTTGAGGCCCTGGATTCTGCTGGTGAAGAAACTCTGTGGTCTCCAGCTGCTGCATGTACTTTGTGAGGTACATACCGAAATGAGCATTGTACTCAATAATGCATCTTATAAGGGGAGAATACAGGGATGTTATGACCTCCTTGTCCCTGGATGAGATACCCTTACTAATGAGGTGGGCCATGTAGAAAGCTTTCCATACTACGGAGGCAATATGGTGGTCAAAAGTCAGTTTGCTATCAACCTGGGTGCCCAAGTCCCTCATGACTGATTGCGTGCTTAGGACCTTGTTATTAATGATATAATTTGTGGGAATATCCCTGTCCCCATATGGAATGATGATACATTTTTTGGCATTCAGTTTGAGGCCATGTTTCTGTCACCAGTCATTTGTTTGGGTGAGACCATATTGGAGGATGTCCACATCACTAGCAGAATTGATGACAGCACCCAGCTTGCAGTCATCTGCAAACTTGGTCAGCCATAGCCCACTGGTTTTCACCTGCACCTCAGAAAAGTATATCCCAAACAAGAGAGGCCCCAAGACCAATCCCTGGGGTACATCACTCATTATGGGTCTACTGCTTTTAAAAAATCCCTTAAACTTCACCTCTCATCAAATTGGATATGCACCTGCACCCCTAATTAGAACCCCATTACCTGACTCCCTCCCTAAATCCTACTCATCCTCTCTCTACACCTAGCGTTTTGTCCCTTCTCTTTATCACATCAACTCTTTATGCTGACACTTTGCCAGTGCCATGCCTACGCTAAGCTTTCTGCCTCCTTCTTTTTCCCTTTAATACAATCTCCTCTCTCAGCTAACAATCTTACCTACTATCTAAAACCTCTATTTCTATACTTCTACCATGATTTTAACAATTCTTTACTGATATTACCAAGTTATATCATGTTATTACCATATTATTGTATGTAGTCCTTATCACATTATTGGATGTTATTTACTTATCTAATGCACTGCTTCTGCCTGATATACTTAGTATTATATGCATAGTCAGCTTTAGGCACCAGCGAACCCTGTGGTCATTGGGGGCCCCCAGCCACAGCAAGTTATCTTATCCTGATATTTTGTTACATGTCTGTCAAACCAACAAAAGCTAGTATAGCATTCTTGTATACTTAATAAACCACATGGATAACTCTTATTTATACAACTTTTAAAATTCAAAGTTATTTCTGGTTGTAGTAACAGTGTTTTGTCAAGTAACAGGCATCAGAATTCTATTAAATATTTTACCACTGACATAATGCTGGTGAGCTTAGTTAAATCCTGCTGTTGGACATTTTCTCCACTTGCTATACCCAAGGCTGCAGCGGGGCCCCCTTAATCATCCTTGACTATGTGGGGGCCCCACAAAAGCTGCTGCAGGTTGGGGAAAAATGTATTAATTTACTAATTATGCTCTTCAGCCTGAACAGGGCTGTGATATGACCCTGTTAGGATGAAGTTGACAATGAACATGAGCAAGGTAAGCACTAGAGAGATCAGCAGCCCAGAGTGACTTATCTCAGTGCAAACTTTGGATTTTAAAAAGAGCTGATACTTCTGATCATCAGGGATGGTTTTCTCTTTCGGGGAGTTTTATAAATACAAGCATAAGACCAGATAGTATAACTCTCAATTCCTTTGCTTAAGAATTCAGTGCAATCCCAAAAACAATAGAATAAAGCCTCAGAATCAGGACTACATTTTAAATATTACTCTACTGCACTTAAAACGTTAGTAGAATAACACCTTTTACATCAACACGTATTTTTGGACCATAAGTATAAAACTCAAGATGTCTGGATTGATTGACAGTTTGTAATCCTGAATGATTTACCAGCAAATCAAACTTTTTGCGAAAGAGAAAGCAAATATATGAACAAAATCAGGGAAAGTCCCTGAAATCAGGGACAGTGACAGGTATGCATTACTGCTTGATGAGGTAGATAAGTGACTTACCCCTGCTGCTATTTGACAACTGCTAAACAGCAGTCACTTATCTGGTGTGGCAGTACCAGTGTTGCACAATATATTGGTATTTGCTGAAATAACTACAAAACTAGGACTGCTATGGCTTATGCTTGTGTCTGTGCAAAAAATATCACTGATTTTTGTATGTGCATGCACCCAATAATGCCAGGACACAGGCATTATTCTTCTGGGTATCAGTAAAAAATGTACTTAACAAGTAATTATATTTCAAAAGTAAGACATAAGATATATCACAAAAAATTCAGACACTTAGATCTTCTTGGAGTCTAGTGGCCCCCACTCAACAGACTGTATAAATGGACACTGAGGGCTCCCTTAATCATCCTTGACTCTGTGGGGGGTCCCACAAAAGGTATTGCTGATTGAAGAAAAATGAGGACAAAAAATGTGTCAATTTTCTGATTGAGCTGTTTAACCTAAACAATGCTGAGATATGAACCTTTTAGGATAAAGCTGATAATAGCCTCTGGTTTCAACCACACCCATTCTAAAACCAAGCCTGCCCAAATGTGTGTGTACAGAAAGCTGCTGGGGATCTGGGGATTGTGTGGTTATTACAACTTTAATTTTTATCACAGTCAAACCTTAGAGGTGTGCTCATGAAGTCATTATAGCTTGTGAATGAGCTGAGGACAGTGTGGTTTTATTTATTTTTCGCACAAACCTCGGAGGTGTAAAATGAAGGTTACTATAGCTTGTGTAGGGGTGGTGTACTTTTTAAGAACAACAAATTAGAATATATTACTGAAATTATTCTCACAATCACACATCAGGCACATATACATGGGGCTGACTTTGAGGGTTAGGGGTGAGGAAGCATGCTATGTATACATATATCAGCAGTCACTTGAAATATATGGCTAAGGCAATTTAAACCTCTGCTTTCATCCTAATCTAACACCAGAGGGATGTATAGGCAGTGACTGTCTTTTGTGGGGGGTTAGGGAAGGAGGCATTATTCCCAGATAAGACCTATATATTTCCACAACCTGCTTGTTAGTTTATTGTGAGCTACTATTTTGTCAGCTTTGAACATTAAGCCTTGGGTACAACTTATGTCTTCCATGAAAGAAAAAATAAGACTGAAATTCTTTTCTTTTTCATGATTTTTGTTTAGGCCACCATTGGAGTAAAATGCTGAGAAAATGTTCTAAAATGCATCCCAGGGCACATATATAACCCCTATAGCTTTGGCGGCACCAGCTTAATTGAGTTATTTCCTAAATGGTTATTACTGTGCTGTCTTGGTCAGGAAAGGAGTGCTGAAAGAATGCAAAGAAAACTAAAGCTGAACAGCAACAGTGAATTTCTTTCCTTTATAATAATTTGTGTTCACACCATTATTGGATGAAAAGGTTGTGTAAAATGCACTTCAGAGCGTATAGAAAGTTATGGCTTCTTGAAAAAGCTGAGAGTAAGGCAAAATGTGAGAAAAGGAAGATAAAAGTAATGTGCTTGGTATGGAGAGCCCAACAGGGAGTGGTTGATTAGAGGAGAGGACTGAAGAGTGTGTGGGGGGTGTTGAAACAGTAGGTCTAGTCATCACGTCATTTAAGTCCAGACATGTACATATAGTTGTAATGTATCATTGTTGCAACTAAATGCCAGTAACTCAATGCCAAAAAGTGCATTGTTATTTCCTTTGGGAGAAATTCGGTTCCATTCCATGGTCTTGCAGATCAGGCTAGTTAGGCTGATGGGTCTATAATTTCTTGGATCAGTGGATGCTCTACCTTTGTGCAAAGAGATGACAGCAGCTGTCCTCCACTCAGCTGGGATAGTTTCATAGTATAGTACTAGGCTATCTGCCCTGGGGCATTTGTAAGCCTAGCCATAGTGATGTGGCTTTTGCCACCCCATGAAATGGTACAAAAATGTACAGAATAAATTTAGAATACTGTGCCTCTGTCTAGTAGTGACACAATGAAGGTCCCCTTATATAATAGAATTAGTTTACTGTGCCCCTGTCTAGCAGTGACACAGATGTGACCCCTGGGGTAAACTTATGATCTCCCATCCACTCATCAAGATTTCTCTTGAAGAGAGTCAGTGAGGGGCTCTGCCTAATACAAACTGGGATCTTGTTCCAAAGCATGGGAAGCCTCTGGGTTATGAATCTATCCCTCCAGCATGTTCTATTCATATTTGTGCCGAGGTTTAAGTCTTTAGCTCTCGTGGTCCTGATGGATTTGGATTTTTTGAGGTGGAGCATGTCCATCAGATCCTGATTGGACATGGCCTTGTACGTCAGGCAGAGATCACATCTGAGCAGGCGGTATGCTACTGAATAGAGCTGAAGTTTCTTTAGTCTGGCAGAATAAGACATATGTTGAAGACCCTTGATCCTCTTGGTGAGGTACTTTTGTGGTCTCTCCAGCTGTTGCAAATGCCGGGTGAGGTACATACCAAATGGGGCATTGTACTCAATCATGGGTCTGATGAGGGTGGAGTATAGGGGTACAATGACATCCTTGGATCTGGATGTGAATCCCTTCATGATGAGGTGTGCAAGGTAGAATGTTTTTCTAACCACTTTGGCAATGTGGGTGTCAAATGAGAGGTCGCTGTTGACTTGGGTCCCTAGGTCTCTGATTACTTTTTCCGTACTCAGTGGGTTGCTGTCTATGTGATAATTTGTGGGTACTTTGTTTTTCCCAAAGGGGATGACTATACATTTTTTGGCATTTAGTTTAAGGCCGTGACTCCGGCACCAGTTGTCCATTTCTGTGAGGCCTTTTTGTAGGATGTATGTGTCCGCTGGTGTATCGACTATGGCGCCTAGTTTGCAGTCATCTGCGAACTTTTTCAGCCACAACCCTCCCATGTTTGCGTTAACATCTGAGAAATAAATGCCGAACAAGAGGTGTCCCAGGACAGATCCCTGTGGGACACCACTTGTGACTGGCTTTGAGTCTGACATTGCTCCGGCAATTTTAACTTTATGGGTTCTGTCCTTTAGCCAGTTTGCAACCCATCTAGTGACATAAGGGTTTACGTTTAAGCTGTTGAGCTTATCTATGATGCTTGAGTGGGGTATTATGTCGAAGGCCTTAGCCAAGTCCAGGTAGGCTGTATGGACTGCTTTGCCCTCATCAGTGGCTCTAGTGACTGTTTCGAAAAAGTCAACCAGGTTCAAAAGGCAGGATCTGCCTTTTACAAAGCCGAACTGGGTGGGGTCAAGTGTCTGTAGGTCCCCTATGTCTCTGTTTATGAGTTCCATAATGATTCTTTCCATAGCTTTGCAGACCAGGCTGGTTAAGCTTATGGGGCGGTAGTTCCCAGGGTCTGTAGAGGTACCCCCTTTGTGGAGTGGGACCACTGTTGCTGTACGCCAGTGTTCAGGTACATATCCTGAAGTAAGGCTAAGGTTAAATAGCATTTTTATGTGTGGGTTTAGCTCCTCTGGGAGTTCACGTAACACGCAACCCGGGATACCGTCAGGTCCCATTGTTGCTGTGTTTTTAGCTTTGTTTAGGGTGATTCTCACTTGGACATCTGAGATGACAGGGAGATTACATTCAGCTGGGATAAGTATTTCTTCTTTTGGGGGTGAGGGAGGGGAGAAATTTGCACTGAACCTGTCAGCCAGAATGTTGGCAATATCTGTGGGTTCAGTATATTTTTTTGTTGTTGTGAACTAACTCTGAGCACACCTGAGGGTTTCCACCCAGGTTTCTAACATAGCTGAAGAAGGCTTTGTGGTTATCTTTAGTGTCCTTAGCGATTTTTCTCTCAAAATTGGCCTTGGATGTTTTTATGAGAGAATGTAGTTTTCTGCTAATGTTGATCAGAGATGTCTTCCCTTCATGGGATTTTGCTCTGACGTGCAGTAGCTTCCTTCTTTTGTTATACAATTTGTTAATGGCTGAGGTCCACCAGACAGGACGCTTGCCTTTGGTGGAGAGGGACTTGGATTTATTTGGGATTGCATGATCCATGCATTCTTGGAGATGTCCATAGAAAGCATTTGTGAAGGATTTGGCATTGTGGGATGTGGTATCCACTGGCACAGTGGGCTTAAAGGATACCATCTCAGTCTTAAGAAGAGTGAAGTCTGCTTTTGAGAAGTTTTTCACTGTGGTCTTTTGTGCTGGGGGTGGAGGTGGGATATGTATATCCAGGGTGATTAGTTTGTGGTCAGATCTCACTAGTGAGGGGTATACCTCCGGTGTGGAGCATTTTGTCCCCATGTTTGTGATGATCAGGTCTAGTATATTATCTCCCCTAGTGGGAGAGGTGACTAGTTGTTCCAGTGCATTTGAATTTATGAATTCTAGGAACCTTTGGGCTAGGGTATTATGGCTAGAATAATGTACCCAATCTATGTTTGGGTAGTTGAAGTCTCCCAGTATGATGGTATTTTGTGATACATTCATATCCTCCAATGTCTTCAGGAAGGCTGAGTGGGGTTCCTGAGATTGGGAGGGTGGTCTGTAACATGCTACCAGTTGTATAGCAGTTTTGCCTATGGTTAGTTGCACCTGTATGGTCTCTGATGCTTCATGTGTTGCTACTAACCTGGAGGTGTGGGTGTCCTTGATGAATATGGACACTCCCCCTCCCTTTGTGGTTCGGCCCGGGTTTTGGGGCCGAAAAGCATGATACGAGGTATAGCCTGGTAGTGCTGGGGTGCTCTCAGGAGCCTTGAAGCCGGTACTCAGGCTTTGGTTAAATAGGGTGCCTAATGGTGCCGCAAGTTCCTGCCTGAGTTCATGTAGGATGCAGCCTGGGATGTTATCAGGTCCCATGGAGGCTGTATTTTTTGCATTTGAGAGGACGGTGATAACTTGCTCCCATGAGATAAAGGGAGGGGGCCAGGTGATGGGCATGTTCTGATTTACTGATGGGGGTTGAAGTTTTCACTGAACCTGTCAGCAGGTTGGCTACATCTACGGTGTTTGTGTATGTGGTGTCCTTGACCACCAGTTCTGAACAGATCTGAGTGCTTCCTTTGAAATTGCAGACATATGTGAAGAAAGCCTTATGACTGTCTTTAGTAGATGTGGTCAGACTGAATTTGAAGTTTGCTTTGAAGGATTTCACTAGTGCTCTTATAAGCTTGTTCAGGCTAAGGAGAGATTGCTTCCAGTTAGGCATCTGCTCCTTCTTACTCCTGGACAGCAATTTTTTCCTTTTATTATAGACTCTATTTATTGCAGATGTCCACCAGACAAGCTTACTCTTCCTTGAGGATGATGATTTTGTCCTGTCGGTATTCCTGATTCCATGCAGCTATATAAATGTTCATAGTACTTTGGTGTAAGTTTGGACATATGTGCCAGTTCCTATGGAGGGGGAGGGGCTGTAAAACTGTTTATACCTTCCCTCAGGAGGAGGCTGTAATCAGCTTTGGAGAGTTTTTTTTGTTTGACCCTAACTAGGGGGGTTTGGGGAAGATGGTGACTTTGAAAGTGACCGCTTTGTGGTTAGATCTTAACAGAGAGGATGACACTGTAGGGATGCTGCAGTGGTAACTCATGCTGGTTAATACCAAGTCCAAGATATTATCACCTCTTATGGGGGTACTGACCAGCTGGTCCAAGGCATTTGCATTGACGACATCAAGGAATCACTAGGCATTTGTGTTTTGGCATGAGTAGTTCTTCCATTCTATGGTTGGATAGTTAAAGTCACCCAGGATCAGGGTGAAGGGTTGGATCCTGATATATTCAAAGAGGTCCAGATAGTTGGAGTGGGCCTCTTGAGTCAAAGTTGGGGGCCTATAGCTAGCTATGATTTGAATAGGGGTCTTGTCAGTGGTTAACTGCACCTGGAGTGTCTCCTGTGCATCATACTCTTTGACCAGCCTGGAGGTGTGCATGTGTTTAATATATAGGTTCATAGGTTAGTACTAGGCTAACTGCCCTTATGGGCCATTTTCAGCCTAGCCAATTACCCCTTGTGGGAATCAAACCCTGCACTTTATGTTTGTAAGGTAAAAACCTTAACCATTATGCCAACCTCCCACCCAACTCCACCTCCTTTTGCTTTGCTGCCCAAGGTTTTGGGTCTGAATGTATGTAGGATGACTAACCTGGTATGGCTGGGGTGCTCTCCACAGCTTTGAACCAGGTTTCTATGACTGTACAAATGTCAGCATCTTTCAGGGTTAAGAATGCTTGCAATGAGTGCAGTTTCATGTATAGACTCTTAGCATTTAGCAGCATGATCTGTAATTTGCTTTTTGACAAAATGCTCATGTTGGTAGTTTTGACCTCATGGCATTGCCTAAAAAAAGCACTATGGAGAATGCAAGAGCCTTTGCCAGAAGCCTGAAGCCCAAGGAAAACAGATGCAGGCCATCTCTGGCAAAGCATCTTGGTCTTACTAGTAACCACACCAGAAATGTGGAAGAAACATCAAAAGTCCAGATAAAACTTCACAGATTTATTACAGACAGTTAAGTGCTTTCGTCACCAAGTGGGACTTCTTCAGAACTGCCATTATTAAAACACAAACCATTTAAATACATCTCAAACTAATCATGTGACATTTAATAAACCAATCAGTTTAAGGAAAAAAAAACCCTTGAGATTGTGTATGTAGAACCTAGTGCTTAAACTAAAACTAGGACTAGGACAGCACAGTGGTGCAGCGGTAGCAATGTTGCCTCACAGCAAGAGGTTCTCTGGTTCAATTCCCAGCTGGGGTGCCTTCTGTGTGGAGTCTGCATGTCCTCCCTGTGTTCATGTGGGTTCCCTCCAGGTGCTCCAGTTTCCTCCCATATTACAAAGACATGCATCTGGAACATTTCTCCTCGGGCCTCCACTGAAAATTGGCTTCATTCCAAGTCAGACTTAAATGATAAATAATAAAAATAAATAAAACATAAATACATAAAACAGCATAAGAACAGATGCATATGATCCTGAATGATATGTGGAGTCACATTAGAATAACAGCCCCATAATTTATTAGATACTAAATGTAGTTTTACATAACATCAGCTTTTAAAAAAATATATAAGTAATATATATTATAAACAAACTACTAAACAAATAAACTTTTTAACTTAAGTAAAAGGCTAACAAAGCAGGCTTCATTCAACACAGGGGGTGCTGTTATGTTTAATTTCAACTGCCAAATAAGTTCCCTGGCCAACAGGTGTTCCTCAATAATATAGCCCCTTGTGTCTCTTTTTATTTGCTCTAGAATTGTAAATTTAAAACTGTGACTAGGGTAAGCTTGTATATGTCTGTACAAGGCATTAATAGTTTTTGCCTTATTAACCTCCAGGTCATGTTCATAAATATTCTTATTTAGTTTTCTAGAGGATTTCCCTACATAAAAAGTAGGACAAAAATCACAACAGGCAATATAAACTGTCCAACTAGACTCACAGTTGAAATGCCCTTTAACTTTAAATGTGTGCCCTTTAATAATAAAAGGTATCACCCACTAATATAAGCTGGCACTGCCTACAGCATCCACATTTAAACATACCACTACTGTTACTCTACTTATTCACATTTTTTTTCTGCACCAAGAAAGGAAACTTCATGTTTATGTTTATGGTGTATCACCTTATTAACAACATCTTATTTGCAGCACCTTTGTTCATTATCTAAGTCCTTAAGAAGAGTACAACAGACCTTTGATGGAAAGACACTGAAAATGCTATGAAAACATCTGAATTATGGAAAGCAGCCTCTTTTGTGTGTATGCACTGAACAATAAAACATTCAGTACTGCCATATATTTAACTAAATTTAATATGCTGTTGAATCCTTTTCAGGCCACATCATATGAATCCTTCTCTCTTGCTTAACCATGTAATTGGCTCTGCACAAAACATCTTCAACTTCTCCCCACATTTATGGATAGAACTGATCAGGAGCTAGAAGTTACCTGCTAGAAGAACAAAGCAAATTAGCAAACGATGGAGCACCACAATGAAAAGCCAATAAATCCACAATTGTACTTCAACAGTGCCAAAGGACTCTCTAACCATCACACCAGGAGTGAATTAAAAAATAAATAAATTATTTTGGAGTAACTTGTGTTGTGGTAGTTACTGAGTCCTTTGGTACTTTTGGGGGTAATTATTGAGGTTTTAACTTTCTGGAGAACTCAGGTATCAAAGTGATGAAATACAGCCTCAGTTCCCTGATATGGGTGCAGGTATGGTCTACAGAGCTCTAATCTTTCTGAATGTCACTTCACCACTCTAAACTCTCAAAAATGGAGATGATGCTAGAGGCAAGTGTGTGATCCATTTTCCTTGGTGTTTGATTATCACAATTACTACCTGTAGTTATTCTGATATAACCCAATAATAGAAGCATTAAGCATTTCCTGTTCCAAGTATGCAACTGTCCGTTAAGCTCCTGGTTCAACTTTAGTCATATGGTGCTGACATCCTGGATGATACTAGGATTGCTTTTCTGGTAGGAGCAGTGTTGAGCTCCTTTCAGTCACAGAGCTGCATATTAGGACTCAGTTATATTATGAAAACAAAATGAATGAAAAAATACAGCAACTGCATCTAAGGAGTATTTCTGTCATTTCCCAGATCTCAGGCAATAAACCTCTATGGGAAACATTTCCACTAAAACAGGTATTACTATACAAAGAGATACTTGCACTGCAGCATCTACAGGTGCTAGAGAACTGCAGTTTTGATCAATATGGTGGCTTGACTGCAACAGTTGAGCCAGTCAGTGCTAGATGTGAAAGAAAATATGTATTTTGTTTCAGGACCAAATTACATTAGTTAATATAAATTTAAAGTTACTATACAACATATTTACATCTTGAATAATAACATGGAATGGCTGTTAAAGAAATATTATGTTAAACACCAATAACCAAACCGATTCTACTTATATAAACATCTTATTAAAAACATTTAGACATTTTACATATAAATACCTGGAGATAAAGCATGGTTTTCACATTATTCCCTGCTGTATTTACACCAGAAAATACATACAGACTGAACTTTCAAAATTGCTAAGCTTAAAAAATAGGAATTTGATCTTTTGGAATCAAATGTTCAGAGAGACTACAGAGATGAGGAAAGATGATTTAACTAGTAGATAGATTTGGGCATGGAAAACTAGCTTATAATACAACCAACAGACTGCTCTTAATCTGTAAAGTTGACTTACTTAATGTTAGATATAATTAGAAAAAAGAACATCCACTATTTCTTGATTTTTAAACAACCTTAAAACAAATGGTGAGATAAGGAGATCGTATTTATCCAAAATACATAAAATTCACAAAATAATTAAGAACTCTACATTTGATTTCAGAGATAACTATTGGTATTATGGTGTCCAAATAAGCAGTCCAACTTTAACAACAAGATAGAAAAAATATTTTAGTATCCTCAGACAAAAAAAAAAAAAAATCTTTATTTTGGAGATTATTCTCTTGGAAATTCTTATGGGTGGCCATGGTGGTGCAGCGGCTAGCGTTGCTGCCTCACAGCAAGAGGTTCTCCGGTTCAATCCTTGGCTGGGGTGCCTTCTGTGTGGAGTCTGCATGTCCTCCCTGTGGTCACGTGGGTTTCCTCTGGGTGCTCCGGTTTCCTCCCACATCACAAAGACATGCTGTAGGTGGATTGGACACTCTAAATTGGCCCTAGGCATGAGTCTGTGCGTGTGTGCCTTCTGTAGAAGGTTGGGCACCGGGCTGGCAACTCGACACCGTAACACTCCACTGCCAATCATGAGTGGACAGGTAATCCAGTGTGGCAACCCCTAACCGGGAAAAGCCGAAAGAAGAAGAAGATTCTCTTGGAAATTTTTACAGAGATTATTTATCACTCCACACAGAACTGCAATTACATACAAAACAGGAAGGTATTGACTTTTGGATGTGTAAATACTTAATCTAATCAGATTGACTCCATATGGTTTATGGTCACAAAGCCTTGCATTTTTTTTGGAGGGAAAAACATCAATGTTTCCTGCAAGCATCATGCTTTGATAAATTTGTATTAACAAAACTTTTAATGTTCAATGCTCCAATTCAAGGACAGGTAGCTAAGTCTCAGTTCCCACTTCACTAGAACTAATTAACAATAGCTAAGAAAATGACTACAAGAAATTGGAAAATGAGCTTATACCTTCATTTACAGAATTTATAAACACTGTCACTGATGTGTGTCAGGAAAGAAATGCCTGCTATTAAGATGAAAACACACATAATATAATTACTTGATAAAGCAGAACTCATTAACAGAAAAAATATTAATCTATGGTCTATGATAAGTTTATGACTATTTAATGAAGTTAGTAATATGCATAGCATGAACTTATGCAGATGTGTAAATAGTTATCCGTTGCACTATGTTAATGCATTCCTTTAAATAAAATTTCAATAAAAATATTAAAAAAGCAAGCTTTAGTTTCAGCTGTTTGCTGTCTGCTAAATGCATAGACTGCTAGTGTGTATCTGTTATCAACTGTCAAATAATGGACAGCAAATTTTCTGGGACAAATGATTGTCAGGAGAGCTACTGTGGATGTGTCTGAGGTGGGTACCTGGTTTGTAACTCCATGATTCAAGAGGTAGTGACAGCAAAGGAAAAATATTTCTGATATGTAAATGAATGCTGTGACCCCTCACTATCCTTTCTTCTTACTCCTACTAATCACTGCAGCATATTTGAATTAAAAGGCACACTAAGTGGATCAAACACAGGGAGTAGGTTGATAAGTCAAACACAATCCATCTGAATTTGGTATTTGGTGAATCTGCAGTAAATTTAACTGGATTTGGCTGAAGTATGAGGATCATTTTTTTTCCTCCAGCCTGAAGGTATAGTGACCCCAGAGTTAATTATTATATCCAGTAAGAACCTCTGCACAGAAGGGTTAATGACAGGGAAACCCAATCACAAGAAAAGCAGCTTTAAGTAAAAGTTTCCTGGCCATGCATTTTGCTACATTTTCAGCTATACTTAGCTCCTGCTGAGAATTTGCATTTTACCACACAACCATGAACCCAAAAAGTGTTTTCATGGCATAACTTTCTATATTTATATACCACATAAATTACTGGAGGGTACCAATAACCTAATGGAGACCATCTGGACTTAACATTTAGCTTTAGAATGCATTGCATTTCCATGCAGACTTTGTAAGGACTGCTGAACAAAAACTTATGAATAGTCAAACCTGCTATATTTTGCAAGGGATGAGGTGAGGTGATCTATATTAAGTGGGTTCTACTCAGCTAGTAGCTGTATGCATGGCTGTGACATATACAGGAGTGAAACACTTCTTTGTGAACACCTGCTTGGCATTCCAGTGCAAAAGGAAGTAACTGTTGCCTGCTTTAGTATTCTAGTCTAAGGTTCATTAGTTAAAAGTTAAGTAGTAGGCTAGTTGCCCTTGAGGTCCATTTTTAAGTCTAGTCAATGTTCCTTTCAAAGGTAAGAATCAAACCCTGCACCTTGCATCTGTATGCTAAACACCTTAATCATTTATGCCAACCCCCAGTCACTAAGGAATGTATATTCGCTTCAGCATATGAAAAATAATTTTTTTTATGACAACACAACAGAATGAAGATATTTTTGCCACCGTAAATAACAACTGAGGTTCCACCAGTATTTAAAATTCCCACTTTAAATGTCTTTCTTGCAACACACTATCTGGTTACAAACAGAGCAGGTCAGGCAGCATGAATGGCAATAGAAAGTTCAAGCCAGGAATGCAGGCAACTAAATTTGCTTCATTCTGCTTTTAAAAATAGAGGTTCTTTCCTCCAGCAAAGTTAAAAACTGTAGAAGTATTGCATTTGTCAGAAAAAATATGAGCCATTCCTGACCAGTTAGCAGGATTTGAGGCAAGAAGGTAGTAAATTAAGGTCACGTCTGATTAAATGTATTGAGTTTTCCATCTTATCTAAATGCACCTGTGAAGAAGCAGACAGAAACACTGGATCAAGTACTTTTAGCTTCAAAATCACAAATTTATGTTGTGGAGTACAATAGAAAAGTATTAACGGCTACAGACAAATGAATGCCTGTCAGCAGGTTTTCATTGTCAAGTGCCAGTCACTTCTAATAAGTGTGGTGAAAGATACCCAGTGAAAATACCGTACTCACTGAAGTTTATTAAGAGTACATGATATCTTATTTATGGGGTATAATAGACCATGCTGTCTACTGGGCCTTCTGATGGATGCAATTTTCTGTCACATCCTCACCCCTTGGGTAAGACGAACCCCAGGACAATTTGTTTCTGTATTTTTCTATTTCTCTTCATCTTTCTTGAACACTGCTGCTACATTCATCCTTTCCCCTAGAGTTTTGCTTACCCCTTATTAAAGCAACAGAGTTCTGCTTGACATTCCCCTAGCCTACCAATATATTTCTTAAATTACCCCTTAAGAATACTTTGTTGGTTTGGTTATAGTAAGTATTAATGACACAGAATGCACTAGTTAGCCTATGGTTTTGATGGCTACATTTACTGATCTTAAGAGCTAAGAAGAGGATTTTTCACGAGTATTTTCTATACTTACACCAGCAGTGGGCATCAATATGTATGGTCACTGTTTCATCAAAAAAAAGTGGCACTTGTAACTATCTAAAACGTGAGACTACAATCTGAGGCACAAATTCATCCACAGAAGAGATACAGCAGGTGATGTGTGTTCTGTACAACAATATCCTCCTGGTATCAATACCTGATTTGTTTATTTATTTAGGTCCGTATTTATGTCAGTAATTCATTTGTTAATGGGGTAAGCATACCTTAGACCATTTTCAGCTATAACAAGGGGCACACAACACACTCCATGTGTGAGCTCCCAAATTCACTACCTGCATTCCTAACAAACAGAGAAGAGAACTCAAGTAGGCACACAAGTATACATATTGCATGTTATGGGGGAAGTGGCACTTTTCAGATGGACTTAATTTGTCAGATACTGAGCCGTATTACAGCCTTTATGATAGACTGTATGAAGCTATTTATATTAGGGCTCAGGCTACTTAGGTTACACAGTAAAACAGCAGTGTTCTGATGCAGCCAGTATGCACAAATACTGTCTTCTGAAGTTTCAGTCAGATGAACTGCAACACAGCATCTGGCATGCACAGTATTTTAACATAAGGCATAGTGGGCCCAGAGAGACAGAAAAAAGGTGAAAATGATACAGATATTCTGCATAGTTTTTATAAAACAGCAGTGATGTCAGATAAGTAAACTAAACAGCAGAAGTGTTACAGCTGAGGTAATATGGAGTAAAGGGTGCTGAAAGAACTTTCATTTTGGCTTTTTTAAAGAAGTTCCTACACTGAAATATGATTTTACATTTTTTTGTTTTGTTTATGACATGTATTCTTAACCTAGAGCTGTCGAATAACATGTAAGCTATTGTGTATGGCTGCATGAAGACAGAAGTTCAGGGAACACATCTGCAATCCTTATAACTTCAAACAGAAAAGTATGACATTTATAAAATACACTGAACATCGAAACTCACTGAAATTTTATACTAAGTTTGCATTTCCTGACATAGCCTCTAACACCCTTTCTATATTTGTGTACTAACATAAGTTCATAGGTACATACTAGGTTATCTCTGTGCATCACAGATGTGAAGGCCAGACTCAGAGTGAATTTCAAATTTCCCATCCATTGGTAAAGATTATGCTTAAATAAGGTTATGGATGGATTCTACTTCACATGCATGGGGAGCCTGTTCTAGAATATGCGGTTCCTCTGAGACACACATCTGTTTTGCCAGCATGTCTTATTTATATCACAAGCAAAATTTAAATGCTTGGATCTAGTGGCTCTATATGGTTCATTTTGTGGATATGCAAAAGGTCCATCAGAGCTGGACTGGAATATGTTCCTCAGACTAAGGAAAATCCTCCAAGATATCACACATTCAGACTTTGCATATAAAGAACGGCAAGGTGCATTATTCAGATTGGGATTTAAAGGGCTGCAGGTGTGTTTATTTATTTATATATTTATTTACTGACATTTGTTTACTGGGAAAGTCTGACTGGGTAATAACTACCCATTTTAAGTGGAGGCCCAGGGGGAAGAGAGTTAAATAACAATAAATGAAACACTAGTACAAATGTAATTAAAGAAAACATATATACATACAGTTTATTAGTGGAAAATATATGATACATTAAAGCATTAGGAGACATCACTGATGTAAATGTAAAAATAAAAAAATGACAATCAGTATATACAAAAGTATTAGAAGTATATTCTGGTATGCTTGGAAATGGAAATAAAAATAAAAAAGATAAAGTCCACCCTAAGTGTAGGGAGGGGGCAAGTGTTGAAAAGTATAGATGGATAGTATGATGATAGGTTAAGTTAGTAAGAATGTAAAGTATTTACTACTGTCAATCATACAGGTTAGGAGTGTGAGCATAGCCATGAGTTACTGAGAAATTCTCTGTGAAAGAAATTAAATACATGGACAGTAGACATAGTTCTGATTAAATTGGGGTTAGAATTCCATAGTTTGGACATGTATTGCGAGTATAAGCTTTGTCCCATACTTTTTTTGGTTTATAGATTTCAAGCAGGATTTTGTCTTGAGAGCTCAGAGGGCGATTTGGGAGAGAGTGATGAAGTACTGAGGAGATAAAAGGGTGGGTAGAGGGGATATATAGTATTTCATGAGTGATAAGAAGTTGCGCATCAGCTAGTTAATGTGGGAGTATTAACCAGCTGAGAGCATGTAATGCAGAGCAGTGTTGAGCTTTGTGTGGCAGGTTAGCTGTAAACATAATTATCTTATTACAGCATTGCTCAGGTTGTGATTTAAGAGCGATTTGGATGTTTGTCAAAATAGTTGAGCTATAAAGATGAGAGGGTACAAGATAAGTGTTACCTACGGCGAGTCTATTAAAAAGGAGTAATGGAGATTTTTGCTCTATATAGTAGACCTAGCTTTGATGAGTTATTTTAACAGTTTTGTATGTGAAGATCAAACTTTATGTTAATTATGGTGACTCGAAGCAATTTGGTACAGGTAGCTACTTCGATAACTGTATTGTTTAAAGAGATAATGTGGAAGTTACATTTAGCACTGGCAAGGGACTTTGGAAAAAATAGTAGTAGTTTAGTCATTTTTGGATTAATTAAAGGATGGCTTTGAAGCAGCCTCAGGTCAACAGAGATGAAGGCATTTTGTGACATGGGCTGTAGCTGTAGTGGGCTGTCAGATGAACAGATAAGAGTTGTGTCATCTGCATTCTGAATAAGGCAAACTTGCTGAGAAGAGGTACATAGTTTGTTGATGAAAATGTTAAGGAGCAGGGGACTGAGAATAGAGTCTTGAGGGACACCAGTTTTAACCAGGAAAAAAGAAGAGATCCATCTGAGAGATTGATAGCTGTCAGAAAGGTAGTTGGAGAACCATAGTAGAGTTGGTTTGGAAAGGCCCACAGAGGACATTTGAGTCAGAAGTTTCTCATGTAACACTGTGTCAAAGGCTTCTGAGAGATCTATGAAACCGAAGAGATAAACTTTCCTTAGTCACTAGCCTTATTAATAGTGTCAGAAAAGTTGAGGAGAGTTGTAGTGGTGCTATGGCTTGCTTGGAAACCAGGTTGTGCTGGGGTTAAGAGATCATTTTTCAAGAGGTACTGAAGGAGTTGCTTATGAATACACTTTTCCAGGATCGTAGAAAGGGAGGTCAAGATGGTAACTGGCCTAAAGTTAGAGATTTCAGAGGAGTTACCTCCTTTATGGAGGGCAATAATGAAGATTATTTTCCTCCACAAGACAGTAATATGGGAGTCTTGAATGGATCTGTTAATAGAATTTGGACTGGGTATCCTATAGGGTCTGCAGCAAGTTTAAGGTACTCAGCAGGAAGGTCATCAATAGAAGGAGAACAGAGTTTAAGATTCTTTAGTAACTGTTTAACAGTCACAGTTCTGCTTTATTTCCATTGTTGTCTGTGCATGTGTACTGAATTAATCTTCATGGGAAGCAAAGCTTTACATTTCTTCACCCTTTTAACAGAAATGTTGGCCTGCTAATTTAAGGGAATGCAAACACAGTCTCATGTACTAATCATATACATAAAATATCTTGACATTTCTTTTCAGAAGTGCAAACAGCCAGAGCTGGTGGACAGCAGTAGGCTTCCAATTATTTCTGAAAGTCTACCGCTCCCATTAATACATATGGGGAGGGGGCAGACAGAAAGTAACACTTTCCATAATTGCTGATAAGGACTATGTAGTATAGAACAAAAATTAGACCCATATTTTGTGTTATGTAATGCCTGTACATTTTTGCGAACCACTCCATCCACCATAACAGGGTTGTTGATTATGGGGATGATGTTCCGTCATATGTTGTATTCTCATGCGTTGTTTATGTTAACCACAGCTTGTTGTGCTGTCTGCTGGCTCCCAGCACTACAAGACAGCATTACCTTGTTCCTTTCCTGCCCACTTATGCTGTGCTGATAAGGCTATTAGAAGGCTGAAACATGCATGCCCACAGCTAGTGGAGTTTGGTTTTATTGGCCTGAATTTGTCCATAACAGGGTTAAAAAGAAAAACGTCATGGGCATTCAGAATTGTCATATAGCTAAAACACCCTGCTGTCCTTAAGGGGTCATCTGCATACATCCAATGGGCCTCTAATACAAGAGGTTTAAGGAATCGCACAGTGGAAACTCTAGCTTGGCTAGATTTTTATTTTCGTTTTTACTTATTTATTCAGTACCCTAAGAAAGGAAACCCACAGAAACATTGCTAAAGTGCTTTCTATATGTCAGATTTTGAAATGACTGAGATTGTTAGCTAGGAAAACCAGCTCATCTGAATACGTCCTTGCGAAAGGGACAAATTGTGGAATTTTTTTCTTATTTGCCAATCACTCATGAATGTAGAGCTACTCATACAGGAGTTCACAGACTTCCTTGTTGTCTCAAAGTTGGGACTTCTCAACTCTTCAGTTCCGGGAAATTTCCATATCTCCAGTGACAACAATTTATTAACGCTTATGAATTAATTACTTAATGTTATGGAAAGACTCAGATTTGTATAGTTAGTTTCTGCTGCAAGGCATATGAGGTGCGTTCACTCAACTTGATTAATCAGCCTGATGTGACAGCCACTGTTTTAGTGATGGATCTAGTCCTTTGTTCTGACCATCATTTATTTCATTACTTCATACAGCTCCCCACGTTTATATATCCTGATTCTGAGGTGTGCTAGTACAGAAATATAAACACCTTAGAACTTCATGAATATGGGCAGCTGGTGTGGTGCAGTGGTTAGCATTGCCACCTCACAGCAAGAGGTTCTCCGGTTCAATTCAATTCTTTGTGCAGAGTCTGCATGTCCTCCCTGCAGTCATGTGGGTTTCCTCCAGGTGCTCCAGTTTCCTCCCACATCACAAAGATATGCTGCAGGTGGATTGGACAATCTAAATTTGCTCTAGATGTGTGTGTGTGTGTGTGTGTATACGCCTTCTGTGGAAGTTTGGGCACCGGGCTGTCAACTCAACATGTTAAAAACTCCACTGCCAATCATTCTGCGGACTGTTGTTCCACTGTGGTGATCCCTAACAGGAAAAGCCAAATGGAGGAGGAGAAGATGATCTTAGCGAGTTTATTTCTATACTTGATCAATTTATAATGGAAATTCTGATGACCTCCTATTCTCATATCATATGACAGTTTTTGAGGTACTTAATTTTTTTACCCTACTTTATGGGCACTCTATCCTTAGTAGAGTCCATATTCTCAAGTATAATAGAGTTTTCTAATCTTTGCACATGGGGTGGAGGCTGGAAATACAGTAATGGTGGAATGGCTTGCATAAAGACAGCCTTAAATTGAAGGAGCAATATGTAAATTATCAGACAGATATGTCGCACAAGAAGTCAACATTCTTGCCCAGGGAAATTCTTGTTGTTTCAAACCAGCC